>NC_057881.1:3356284-3566182 GCF_019740435.1 Gambusia affinis
AAATACATGTATCTGTTGTGTTGTGTTAACTTTTTAAATTAATTTTGTCAAAACTACAAAAGCTGAGTAAACTGGAGTTTTTAGGTTAGCATAAAAAACAGAAAGAAGAAAAAGACAAGAGAAGGAACAATTTCCCAGTGTGCTTAGTGGCATGTTTTAGTATCATGAGATGGAAGTGATTGAGCATTAATCATTGATCTGCCTCTTGTTTGTTATTAAGTCAAATGTTTATTTTAATGCAGCTGACAGTTTGCAAAGCTTGAGGATAATGTTCTCTTCACATTAAATCTTTTTGAACAGAATTCATTGTGGTGTTTAATGAAATTTATTATATGATCAGAATTATTGTTCTTGCAATTTGAAACAAGAATTATGTAAAATACTTCATTTTAACTTGATACTGTGAGTAAAAATAATAGAGAAATATGTTTTTTCTCTTCCATATTGTGAAATAATTACTTGTTCAAATTACAGCATTAAGTTAAAGCTCACAATTTGCCATTAGTGAACTTAAAAAACAATATTTAGGCAACTTGTTTCTCGTTATATCAACTTCATGAACTTTAATTTCTGAGTTAAAACCAATACAGTTTTTAAAATGTTCATTTTTCATTTGCAAGTTAAACCACCTTCAGATATTTTACAGTAAAGCTCTGTCGGTGCTTGGTGGTGAGAGGCCGTCTTTCAAGAAAGCAGCTGTTCTTTGTTGTGAGGAAGCCATAAAAACAGGACCGGATCATTTGAAATGATGCACCAGATGTGGTGCTGATGCTCATCAGTTTGGATAATTTATACAACCAGGTTTCATCGCTTTTCTTTCTGATTGTTTCACATTTTCTATTTTACAAAGCAAGAATTCTCAAAAGATCATTCTTTTGCTTTTAGATAAACAGTTTCTGATGAAAAGTAAAAGATTTCAGTCCTAACATCACCACTTATCTTGTGTGTGACAACATGAGGATGATATTTTTTCTGCTGTTATGTGGTGTTTCATCAGCAGGTAAGTTTTTTCTTTTCCCTTTTTAAAAATCTTGTCTATTTTTATTCCTTGTAGTTTATTTTGACTTTCATAATTTGCTCCATTCAAAAACCTGCTGAAGTCAATCATGTCTGTATCGTGCTGAACATTTAAACCTCTCTTCTAGAAAAACATTCGCTGACAGTTTTGGTTACTGCCTCTTCTGGACTCCCTCATTTTCCAGACTTTGTAACCACAACACAGGTGGATAAGCTGCCAACAAGTTACTGTGACAGCAACAAAAATATTAGAGCAAACCCAAAATATGGACAAAAACTAATGAACATTGAGTCACAGATTGCTGATTGGTACATTGAACAGTGTTTTGAAATAATGCCTGATTATCTCAAGGTTAAGATGGGAATATTAATGGACCTGAACCAAAGTGAAGGTACAGTAAAGAGACTGTATTCATAATTGAGCTGCAACGACTTACCTTTAATAAATTTGATTCATAATCTCAGTTTCTGTTTTCTCCTCCAGCTGTTCACATTTTACAGGTTATTATTGGCTGTGAATGGGAGGAAAAAACAAAAGAAACCACCTCGTTTTTACAGTTTGGATATAATGGAGCAGACTTCATCAAATTTGACCCAAAGAAGTTGACATGGATTCCTCAAACTCCCCAGGCTGTCAGCGTCAAACCAAAATGGGAAGCTGATGAATCTACATACCATTTGAAACGTAACAAGGACTTCTTAAATCAAATATGCCCTGATTGGCTGAAGAAATATATGGCCAATAACGAAGGCCCCCTGCAGAGCACAGGTGAGTCGGATCAGCATGGTGTGATCAAATATTTTTACTTTCAGAGACAGAGCGCTGAATGCATACAAGGAAAATCGTAAGGAAAAATGGTCACATTTCTAGTGTCACATTTACACAGATTCAGTGTACTGAAAAATTACATTAAAACTTAAACTGACTTTTCATCAGTTGATTAAAACATGTTGGATCACAAGCCATAAAAACCACCAAAATGTGGAGTGGATCATTTTCTCCAGACTGTTACAACTTAACTGTGTAATCTGCTCCTCTTTTTTTCTTCATTGTTGTCAGAATAAATATAAATTTTAAAAACAGCTGAAGATCTTTTCATTCCCAAAAGATCTATTTTTTAATTGTTGTATTCATGATTTTTATTTCCTTTGTCATTCTGTTTTTCTGTCTTTAACTGCTTATAGAGTTTTTCAAAATCTTCACATTTCCTTATATGATTTTTAAATTTGATCTTACATAATAGAAAATTATTTGATGGTAGATCTTAAGCTGCCATCTGTCTCCTCAGTTCTTCCCTCAGTGTTTGTCCTCCAGAAGTCTCCTGACTCTCCAGTCAGCTGCTCTGCTACTGGTTTCTATCCCAACAAAGCTGTGATGTTCTGGAGGAAGGATGGAGAGAAGATTCAGGACGGTGTGGACGAAACAGAGATCCTCTGTAACCAGGATAACACCTTCCAGATGAGAGCAGACATTAATGTTTCATCTGTGAACCCTGAAGATTGGGAAAGATGAGTGTGTGTTTCATTTGGTGGATGTCAAGGATGATGTTGTCAGCAGACTGGAGAAAGAAAAGATCCAAACCAACTGGGGAAAGACACAGAAACATAATGATGAGGGTAAGAAAATATGTTCTGTTTGTTATAATATTTTTAAGTTTAATTAACACAACATTTTCAACAACACATCTGTTGTTTTTAGTTATTTTAACCCTGATTGCCCTGATAAACCTTACACTAAAAAAAAAGTTTATTTGGCATTCAAATGCAACCTTATTCTCCTGCATTACTGAACCTTTTCAAAAGAGGATAAAATTACATTATAAATCCAGTAACAGACTTTCCAGATATTTTTCCCTACTACTATTATTTACTGATTTCTTAACAGTTTTCAGTAAAACTTAATCTACAGTTTAAGCATCTCTTAGTAAACATGTTTATCTGCATCTGTTGTCTTTTTTTCTGTCCAGAAAAGCCCATTGGCATTATAATTGGGATCACTGCTGCAGTGGTTTTTCTTGTTATAATTGTTGCTGCTGTTGGATTTACAGTCATCAAAAATGGGAAAGGTGAGGAAACCTCCAGTGATGAGCTGGACGAGACTCATGATCTGAACGTAAAACTAAACTTGTTTTATTCAAATTATGACACAAAAATAATTTTGTGTAAACTGGAAATAAATTTGTTTATTTATTCTCATTATAGCACTTCTTAAAATTGTGATGGATCTTACACAGTTTGATTTATTGACAAATTCCCTTCCTCTTATTGTTTATCGCTTATTAAGATAAACAACTTATATTGTAGATTCTCCTAAAGATTAACTCTTTTTTTCTTTCTTTTACCTTACAGCTCTCATCAACGGTATTGAATTGTCTGAGAGACTCAATCAAGAAACCAGACTGAAGTCAAATCTGGACTCTAACAGTTAAAACAAGTTCAGAGCAGAAGAAAATATTCAGTTCAATAAATTTGATTGTATGGAGCATTTTGAGTTCTTCATAGCAAGTCTGTAAAGATGTATTAAACTCTGCCTAAATTAAGAATAACATTTATTTTGTATTGTAATTACATTGTATTTTGTATGTAGTTTAAGGAAATGTTTTTTTCTATTAAACAATTTTACAGTTTTTTTTCTTTGTCCGTGTAGCAATGAATTAAGCATGCAATATTTTGATTGAACAAAGTACAAAACAAATGTCGAAAGCTCAAAAGTTGTCAGTATTACACAAGCACAGGTATTTTGAGAGCATTTTCTCTCTATGTGGCTGGGAGAGGCCCATCAGCTGTTTTACAAACGTACCAGAGACGCTGGTTCAATCAAGGTGGAGGCTTCAGGCTGCAGGTGATGAAGGGAATATAGAGTAGCCAGGTGAGGTGGAGGGGCCGTGTGATCACCACTTGAAAGCAGAGCTAACGGTGGTCAGCTGGGCAGAGGTGAAACTCTGCTCTAAATATCTGAGCATTTAGTTAAAAAACATTTTTTATCCCCACACTTGCAATCATTAGACCGTTTCTTTACATTAGCAAAAAACATGTCTCTGTTTTTAGGTATGGAAGTGCTCTATGTATATTTTATGCTGAAGGAAGAATTGAAACGAGACAAAGTTTTTAGTTTGCCAGTAAATCTTCATTCCTAACCACACCTGCCATTCCAAGAAGTTGTGGTTGATGACTAGAAGAATAAAATGTAAAGCAGTTCAATGAACTTCCCCTACAGGGTGGATCCTCCTTTGAAGTGGATCCACCCTTCAGTTCCCTGAAATTAGGGAACTGAAAAACATTTTCTGTGGGTATTATCTTTTAGTGATTTTAAAACATGCTTTACTTTATCCTGTATTATATCTTGTTAAAGGTAATTTGATGCCAAACATTCATTATCTGAGCTGTTTTTATTTCCTGCTTTTCTTCTTGGCTCGATGTTATTCTTCTCTTGACAAAGAAACTCCCTCTTGGCTAAAATACTTCTGGTTCAGATTACATAGTATCATTCATTTGAATAGAAATCATAAGCTATAAGTTTGTTGGTAATCTTTTAATTCACCATTGGACAGACGGCAGGTCAGACAGATCTATCTACAGAAACTGGAATAAACCAGATGTGAAGGAAACTTGTGAAATGCTGCTGCTTCATTTAACAAAATGAAAGCACTGATCAGAAGTAGGACAAACTGGTTTTACTGCTCTACGTTCTTATATAAGACACAGCAATCTTGTGTTGTCTTTGTTACTTTTGTATTTAGCAAAATAATCTAGCTCAGATGGTTTTAAAAAGACAAATTTATGTACATGAAGGTCACCTGTATTTGTTGAAGCATTAATGTTTTTATCATGTGTAAAATATGAAAAGATGCAATAGAAACTTCTACCTAATAATTTATGAAATAATCTTTTTTATTATTATAATTGTTTATTTTGATGGATTTGTGACTCTGTAAACATGGTAAGTAAATTTATTCAAATTTTTTCAGTTCCCATGGAGATACCTTCAGTAAACTGGAACAAGATCAAAACAGAAAAGATTTGAATCAACAACATTAAATAATACAGATCCTATCTGTCCAATGCTGCCCTCTGCTGTCCTGATGAAGAAAGTATAAATAACACTAACTGATATTTTCTGTACTGGTTTGAATTCTCTGATCATTAAAATTGATATCAACAGGATAAATAAGTAGATGGTTACTCACACTTATCCAGGGTTCTGCAGGAGGTTTCTTCCTTTCAAAGTGGAGTTCCTCACTGTTCTCACTATGATGGGTTGCTGCAAACTCAACTAGGATGCACCTGACTGCCCACTGTTGCTACTTGCTCATACAGGAGGAGTGATTGCTGTAAAGTTTGTAACTTTATGCAATCGCCAGTTATTTATTTATTGATTTTTTTAAAGAAATAAAACTTTTTTTATGCCATGTGAAATTATAACCGATCTTAACATAATTGGTTATGTTATAGAGGAGACAAAAAAGTCAAACTGATTTGTAGATTATATTTAATAAAAGATTTCCAAAATTTAACACAGCTCCCTTTAGGGTTACAATCTCTACTCAATCCTCATAAATGTCTGTCTTCACAACAGGTCTCTGTCTAAGCTGTTACCTCAGCTGCTAACTTGTCATAGACAATCAAAATGTAGCAGAAAATTGCACATAATTTCCTTTGTTTTGCTGTTTGGATATTCAACATATAGAGTTTCACTATGTCTTTAAATTATATACACTTTTACTGAACATTATGCATATATAAGAAAATTATTTATTCAATTAGAAGGTGTGTCCAAACTTTTGGTCTGTACTATATATATATTTAAGTATATGTGAGAGAGTGAGAGAGAGATTATATCTAATATACATAGTATATATGTTAAATGGGCTTGTGAATTCAGAGCAGGATGCTACATTTCTTGATCTGGATTTTGCAGTCAGTTTCTCAGTGGTATGGTTTCAGACTCTGAGGAACCAAAAAGAGATAAAGTATAAATAATCCCCTAATCTTAGAATTATTTCACAGAGAATTTGGTGAAACAAAAGAGAAACAAATTTCAGGCCTACTTACCATGGATGACTGATCTATCTGAAAGTTAAACAGATTTTTGGGTTTCAATTTACAAATATAAAATAAAACTTCCAAAGAGAAACTATTCATAATTTTTAAGGTTTCTTAATTCAATGTGAAAAATGGTATGGAAACAGTCATTTGTTTGCTGTAATCTTCAGATTACATCGAGGTTAAATCATAATAAATACAAAATCTTACCGTTTTTTTTCTTGAAAGCAGTAAATGCTAAAGCAGTGATTATGATGGAAATCATTACAGAAATGACAGCAATGATGATGATTTTTCTCTGAGATGATTCATCTGGTCAAAGATAAACCACAAGAACTGATGAGGTAAGAGCATTATGAATGGGTGAAGCTGTTGAATTGAGTCATAAATGTTATGAGAATTGTCGTATTTCTGTGGTAGATATTTGTTGGGATATTATTTTATTAGGAAGAAATAAATGTATAGGAAACTGGAATCAGTTTGTGTTGCAAACAGCTCCTACCCAAAGTATTTCTGATACTTTCCATGCAGAATATGTGCATAATTCTCCTAATTTTCTGCTTTAATCATCACACAACTGTGTTAAATACTAACATATGCGTATTTAACACATATGAGATATTTATGCTCACCCCGGTTGGTCTTGATTACTTCTTTATCCAGCTTGATCAGGATTTTGTCCTCAGCTCCAGTAAACTGAAACACACAGTCATACCTGGCCCAGTCCTCAGGTGGGATTGATGAAATATTCAGATCAACACGATACTGGAATGTATTATCCTCATTGCTGAGGATATCTCCAGGGTCCACACCCTCATGAATCTCCTCTCCATCCTTCCTCCAGAACATCAGGAATCTCTTTGGGTAGAAACCAGTAGCGTGACACCTGACTGGAGAGGAGGGAGTTTTCTGAAGGAGAGAAACTGAGGGGTAACCTGATCATGATGGGGGGAAACAGAAGAGGAAAGGGATGAAGAGGTAAGTTGATGATATAATCAGAGTAAGGCAATGTTGTGTTGATTTAGTTACATTTATATGACAATGCAGAGCAAGTTTGTTAGAAAAGATGAGGGAACTACTTGTAATAATATGGCTTCAAAAGCAGAAGAAAAAGTTGTACAACAGCATAAATATTATTGAAAATGTAATTTTAAAGATAACTCTAGAAAGAAAGAGACAGATTCAATGTTGATGCACTAGAAGTACATGCAGTCAGCTCATGAACTGTACCTGTTCTAAACAAATAGCTGTGTCCAGCGACCAAGGAGTAATTAAGAACCTGATAACATCGATTTGTGAGGAGATCTCTGTTAAAAATGAGATCTTGTGTATCCATTTCCCAAAGCTGTTTGAGAAAAAGAGCCTCTTTTCTCAGCGCAATCCATTTCAGTCCATTTAAATCTAATTCAATAAAGTCTTCTCCATCATATCCATACTTCAAAAATCCAGTAACCTCTTTAGTTTCCATGTTCAGTTCACAGCCACCAATCCTCTGTAAAGCATGGATACCTGGAACAAAAATAATATTTTGTTGTCTAAACATAGCTTTAATAACATGGTGGATTTTTAAACAATGTTAAAATGTAGAAGTGATGAAATGTTGAAAACAAATATTATCTTGAAGTTGGAAGTATAATGATTGAAGATTTTTAAAAATTACAGAACATTTTGACCACAAAATGAAAAACAAATTGATTAAAAAAACAAACAAGAAACATGAGTTTAATAAGTAATTGATTTGTTTTTACTTTAAATTACTAAAAATTAAGAACATTAATCTTATCTCTATGAGATAAACTACTAATTAATAAACATACAGTACCTTCACTTTGATTGAATTTCTTCATAAGCTCAGCGATCATGTATCTGAAGAAGGCAGGATTGGTGATAAAGCAACTACTTTCTATAAACTCAAATAGTTTTGGATCATCACTAAATATTTTCTTCACCCAGTTTATTTTTACATAAAATATTTTGTTGTTACAGAAAACTCCTTCAATGTCATCCAATTTTCCAGCAATTTCATATACAGGAACATTTCTGAACCCAGAAGATCCAGTGAAGTAAAACTTCAGGAAGTGTGTCTCTGTATGAAAAAAAGACATTTTATTATAAAAAACATATCATCCTCTTGCTGCGTCCTTGAGTGAAAATCTTTGCTAATATTTATATTCACTTTATATCTCTTCAGAGTTCTGGAGGATCTTTAGTTTATTGTATACTTCTTCATTTTGTCTTCATGTTTCTTTAATAAATAATGACATAAATTTAGCACATTTACACATAGGTTAGGGTTAAATTTACTTTTTTCAGAACTAGGTAAAAAACAGATGATTTTTAGATTTAAAAAAATACCACCAAAACATTGTTTTTAAAAATTTTTTTGTACTTAACATTTTGTTACATTAAAAAAAATCCAGCCACAGTGAGAGGATAATGTATAGTCATAAATTCTCAACTAAAAATATATATAAATAAAAATGTGCATTCTGTGTATGTGTATAAATACTAAGAAAGAAACTGAGGAGTAATCTGAACACTATAGTAGAAAACCAAAAAGAGGAAGAAACAAAGAGTCTTCATGTAAAACACGAGGAAACTGCTTTTAGTAAACAGGTTTCAAAAGCAGAACAAGGAACAAAAAGATAAGTGTTAACATGTATCAACACTTGATACATGTTGATACACTAGAGGTACATTTAGTGATCTATATGTACCTGTTTTTAACAGATTGCTATATCCAACTATCGAAGGAAGCATTGAGAACATAGAGAAATGTTGGTCGTAATGTTGAAACATTTCTCTATTCAACTGTTAGATTATAAATACTCTGTTGTATGAATTCCAGCCAGAGAGAGAGAATAATGTACTGTTACAGCTTCTCAACAGAAAATAACCAAAAATCATCAATATAATATTGTCAAAGAAATACTGTTATCAATGAAAAAGACAGCTATAGAAGAGGACCACAAATTCTGCAGTTACATGAAGACAAACGGGAACAAAAGAGGAGTGTGGTAACATCAGATAAGAAGGGAAGGACAGAGATACAATTGTAATTTAAAGCTTATAAGTCAATAAATACTTTGTTTTTTGAAATACACAAAAACCATCTATACATTAGTAAACATGATCTAATTTACCTTTTAATTAGAAATTAATTGATTTTTTTCTATTTACATAGAACCTTGATAAGTAAATAAAACAATATCTGGCGTAACAAAATTTAAATTGTTTTACTTTTTCTTACCTGCAGATATAGCGTGGCAAAACATAAGTATCACCAAACACTTCATGTTGCTCAGAAAGCTGAGTGTAAACAGAGATTATGGAGAAAGTTTCAGTCGTTTATGTTGTTCACACGTCTGGGATTCGGAATGACAATGGTGATCACAGAATGTGCACCGATTAGACAGATGACCCTGAGCCAATAATGAAGCCAGGAGATGTTTGACTCTTTAATCAGCAGGTTACAACTACTTCACAGGCTGGATGTGTGTGAACTGAAGTGTATAGGTGTGTGGTTCTACAAAGAAAACGAATAAATACAAATTACAATCCACCATGAACGCAGATATTCATTTACAAACATATTCTAATCATATTATTTGTCAGTTTCATTACTATTAAGGTTAAATAAAGTAAAAGAAAGCAACTACACATAATATGGTTAACCATTTTAGAATAGAAATTAGCTAAAAAAAATCTAACAACAGAAAATGTTCAAAGTACTAAAATACACGTATAATTCCACTCAAACATAAATACACTGCAACCTACCTCGCATATGGACGCACACTCGAACGAAATCGCAAAACCATCCTCAAACACCACGTCCGCTGACCTGCACGGCTTCTCAGACAATGTTTTGGTATGAAAAAGAAATACTGCTCACAAACGGCCGCGCCACCTGGTGGCCAAGATAGGAACTGCAACATGACCTTCAGAACAGTTTAACCTGTAAAGTCCAGGCATGCTTTCAGTTCTATGTTATTGGGCGTGTTTAATGTGGATGACTCCATCCAAAGCAGGGCCGTGCAGAGACCTATGGAGGGGCAGGGGCTCAAATTTCAAAAGGGGGCACATTGAACAAAAACTCTGTACAACAACATAGCAACAACCCATATTAATCAAGACTGTAACTGGATCCTACTATATTATTGCTATCATGCGGGAAAGTGCAAAGCAAATAGGTATAAAGTTTCTGTTTCTGCTACGGACAGTCCTGGAGGGCTGAGCTGAAACTGTAGCTGTTAAACAGACCAGAGGAGAGAAAGTCTCTGGTTATGAAGTTATGAAATAAGCTAAATTGCTGCCATTTTACTAATTAAGCCATAATAATATCTATTTAACCTCTAGAACAACCTGGCTGCAGACTGATTTATAGATCTTAAAAGCTCAAAGGAGTTAACTCTATATAATAGTTTGATGTTAGCACCTCTGAGATCTTAGAATTATAAGAGTTTTCTTATCAAAGCAAAGAAAACTCAGAAGCTGCTGGTAGGGGCCATTCAGGGGCTTCCAGACATTCAGGGGCCCCTAGAAATGGTTTAATTGTAACACAGACCATAGATCTAAACCTTAGCATTAATTTATAGAGAATGACAATGTTACATTTTATTTAATGCATTCAGCAGAGAAAAATAAATAGCACATTTAGGATTTAATTAGGAAGTTTATTTTGGAAAAGTTTAAAGAATCATCTTGATAGTTTGATTGTTGTTACCATGGCTACAATATGGTGTAATCTTTGTGTTTGAATTGGGTTTGTTCACAAATACATCACAGCAAATAACTAACAATCAGTGATTGATTTTAAACTCTGCCAATAAACCTGGTCTCCCTCTTATAGATTCACCTTATCAATATTTAAACATGTTAGTGATGCTGAGGTTCTTAGTAGGACGGGTTCCGGAGGGAGGGGGGTTCTGTCTAAGGCCCCATATTACCTCGGGTCGGCCCTGCATGAACAGCTGCTGCGATGCACATCTCTGGAATCCACCTGGAATGTACCTGGAATCTACCTGGAATCCCCCGGTGGCCCCTGTCAGTCCCTGATGCTTTGGAGACATTTTGATTCATTTAATTGTGGCATGTTTGGCTGTTTGCTGCGGTTCTAATTATTGCTACAATATTTTCTCTGATGTTTATTTTGTGAACTCTAAATGCTCTGAATCTTCCTTTAACACTTGAGGTTCTGCAATAACTTCTATTTACAGCCGCGAATCTCCAGCCCAGATCCTGTCAGCAGTGGCTTTAAATCGCCTGGTAGAAACGTTAAGTAGAAGCAGAACGAACAACTGTATACTGGGATTTAAAATCCTAAACAGGACAACACCAGGACTGATTTCAAATAACTAAGATGTCTTTATTTCTGTCTTGACAGGAACCATTCAAAATTGTCAGCATAATTTTGAAACACAATAAGTTTATGATCAAAATCTGCTTTGTGATTGGGATCAAAAGGATAGATGCAGCTAGGATAATTGGACGTAGCAAGAGTTAGATAAATATATTGTCTTAACTTTTGTATAAACTGAAATAAGAGCAATATTTTAATGAGGAAAACATGCAGTTTTTATCTGTTACCTGGTATTTCCAAACTTTAAATTTATTCTTGGACTGTATGTTTTACATAATATGATTTCCTTGAAATAAGTTGCTTTGCATGACAATTTATCAGAAAACTGTACAACCTGAATGATGAACAATATCCTAATCAATTAACTTCTTCCTGGTTTCTATTTTGTTGTGCCTGTTTAATGAATTATTAAAGGATATGTTTTATTGTAATAGTTTGTTTCTTGTTGTTGAGCTCTTTTATTAGAGGGTGTATATCAAAATTCACACTGAGCTTTTGTGGTTTGAGCTCCAATATGGAGATGCCGTTTCCCCATTTTGAACCGCACGACATGTTCGCTTTGTGAATCAGAACTGATGCAGAACATTCAACAACAGACAACTGAATGGGATGACAAAACACACAGTTCTTTGTTGCTTATTTACTTAAGAGTTGAGAAATTAGAGGCCAATATGGCTAATAATAAAATTTCTGAGTATTTGTAACAAATGATGGACCCAGGCTATAGCTGACAATTCGGTCAGACTCCATTCAATGACAACCTTCTGATTCTAGTTGATCACCAAGTAAAGAAACAGCTATTATGAGTAATTTTTCATTGTGTGAATCAATACTGACTTTCTAAAATTACCCTTTTGAAGAAACAAATACTTGGACACTAACAGGGAAATGCCTAATCAAACCTGTCCTTTGTCCTTAGACAGAAACCAAATACTATTTGTTGGCCAACAAGGAAGTACCAAAACCTGTTCTGGTTAAATTTAACTTTCTGGTGCAAGTGATCTTATCACTGTCATAGCTTCTAGTTTTTGCTTGTGGATTCCTGGTTTAGTTGTTTTTTTGTTTTGTTCCTGATTTTTTTGTTTTGTGATTTTGCTCTAATATAGTCTCAAAAACTCAGCTGAGTCTGGTTCTCATTTTCTGATCTGGTGTCCAGTGTGGGTAATCAGAAGAACCAAATGCAGACAAGATGGTGGTGGATATGTTATCAGTTTAATGATAAATAAAGCAGATATACAGTACAGAAGAGATGCACAAAATCAGTCCTGGAGAATTTCTATCATACTTTCATACTTTACCATCTTCAATACATCTGAATCTGAATATAACTATATACATCTATAAATGGGAATGGAAATCTGGTTGATACAGACATAAAATGTCACAATAATTAACCCTGGAGAGAACAAAGCCATCGGGTAGTTATGTAATTAGAAATGTCAACCAGTCAGCCACTTTTATTTTATGATGATCTTTGTCTAACTCTCAGAGTGAAACTATTAAACTAAAATGATTGTTTACATGGAATCCAGGTGTTCAATCACCATTTCTATCACAACTGGACTCATTCAAGTCAACAATATCAGCCCCTGGTTGCTTTTCAAGATGTCATAACCCTGAAAAACAGATGGGATATTAAAGTGTTAGTTATGTAAAACATGGTGAATACAAGTTCCTTGATTCCTTTACCACTTTTCATCTAAAATCATGCATATAGTTGTTCTTCATATACACTTTGACAGACCATGCTTTTCAGGTCTGATGATTCTGTAACTCTGTAAAAAATCACTGAGTGAAAAAGCCTCAACCTGCTGCAGGAACTACAATTGGCATCTGCCTAAGAGTTTCTTAACAGTAGTAAACATAAGGACTTTTTCCACAGTTTTTAAAGAATGTGGAGTACAGTTGTACATCTCTATAGTTCAAAACCTAAAATATTTAATGGTCAAACCAGTAATAATACAATAATGAGCATTTGTCAGTAATCTTTGTGTTTTTGTTAGTGTTGGGGCATTTTCAATGCTTTTTTTAGCTTTAGAACCACCACAGTTAGAGAATTTGTGAAACCTCAACTTTACTGTGGAAAACAAATGTTCACTAGTTTGATTCTTGTTTGGGATCTTCTGAATCCAAAATCATGTATTATCTGGATAAATCTTTAGATTCCCATTATTTACTTTAACAGATTTATAATGTACTAACTGAAAGTGTCATTTTATGAGTTCAAGAAAAACATAAAATATCAGGTTAACAAATTTTAAATTGGAATTTGGCATTTTTATCATATTTAAAATGAAAGGATATGTGGTGGGCATGAAATGCTTACACCTATAGAGTCAACATAGATTAGTAAAGTAGCCTGGAGCCTTTTATAGTTTAAAATGAACCAAATAAAAACCTTTTTTTAACCTTTATTCATGGGTAGCCTGTTAGACTCTGTTAATTTTCCCAATAATTCTCCTTGTGGTGTAGCATATGACAGAGTAGTACTACCCACCATTGTGGTTCCTCCTCCAGGCAACAAAAGCAAGAGGGCAGGCCAGTGCTGCTAAAAGCAGCAGAACCACTCCAATGGCAATACCAAGGTTTTCTCCAAGAAGAGAACCTGGAACCATAGAAAAACATTTTGAATAACAACATAAGCAATTTGGTTGTGAGCTGTTTCCAGAGTTATTGCGGTGAAAAACAAAAAGCAATGCAAATAAACCGTTCATCTCTATTTGAATCCTACCTTGGTTTGTTCTGATCATGGTTCTGTCCAGCCGGATGGTGATGCTGTCCTTCAACCCGGCAAACAAAAAAATGCAGTCATATCTCCTCCAGTCTTCAGCTGTGACTGCAGAAATATTGAGATCAACACTCATCTGGAAGGTCCCATCATTGTTAGGGAGGATTTCTCCTTTCTCCACATGTTCACGGAGTTCCTGTCCATCTTTCCTCCAAAACACTGTGGCTCTTTCAGGGTAGAAGCCTGAAGCGTGGCAGGTGACTGCAGAGGAGGGAGTCTTCTGGAGGAGAGACACTGAGGGGCGAACTGAAGACACAGGCCAAAAGAAATGTCAGCTCAAAATGCAACAACTGAAGGAGAGGTCATGAAAGCTGTAAACAAATCTAAAAACATGAAAAATACAGGAATATTTTTCCTGTATTCAATAGAACAATATACTCAGACATTTTTAGTGCTGTATATTAAAATAGAATGGTCTATATTATCATTAAATAAATATATTAATAAACCATCACCAGAATAGAAGGAGGCAAAAATATGCATTTATATATTTTTTAATAAGAATAAACTTCATGACTGGGGGTTGTACCTGTTGTCTGTAAGGAACTTTTCCCATAATTCAAATACAACTTAAGAAAATGTTTGCAGTCCTCAGTCAAAGCATACTTCCAAAACAGATTATTTCCATCACTGTCCCAGTTGTGTTTGTTAATGACAGTCTGATGTCTTGGACTGATCCATGTCAAGGTTTTCAGGTCGAATCTTATGAGGTCTTCTCCATCATAACTGTATTCATTAAAGCAATCAAATTCTCCGGTTTCATCGTCCCAAAAGCATCCGTTTGCCCTCTGAAAATGTGGACACCTGAAATAAAAAGATAAACTTAAATGTTTGGGTGTAGAGTGAAATGACATCAAAACAGCATCAAAGACAAGTAAGTGTTGAGAGATGCTGTCTAGTTTCTGTCAGCATGTAAATGTGTTTGGTCTAAATAGAAAGTATTAACATGGATCATAGATTAAGGTCTGTATTTTAATCTTCATGTTTGAACTCATGTTTAAGACTTTTATTTTGAAGTTAGGGAGAAAGTAGCTCTTACATTGTAAACTTGTAGGCAAAACAGACTAACAAAGTCTTAATATGGAGCTGATGGACAACCCTAAGTCAAGTCAACATAAAAAAATAAAAAATTAAAAACCCTCCAAAACAAACTTATTTCTGCAGCAACATTTTAAGTACTCGGTACAATTTTTATTGTAAATGTTTAAATGCAATATTGTAAATGTTTTAAAATATCAATACTTCCTTGACCATTATAAACTGATAGACAATGTATACCAGGAACATTAGGCACCCACAAAAAAAAGCCCCTTTTTTATTTTTTTATTAAACAGCATCATCATGAATAACTGGCCGATTCCCCAAGGAGAAGAGTGCAGCTATTCTCTTTGACCTTGTTCTATTTAGGAGTATCACATTTCTGATCTGTTCACACCTAAAGGTCCATAGTCTGTTTTGTCTAGATTTCTGTTTACCTTCTGGTGTCCATTTCACTTTTGATATAGACAAGCATAAAAACTGCAATGTAGTCAAACCTGACAAGAATATTTCACAATGATTACCTATTTTTAACCCTGGTTAACAAAATGTGGAATCTTTGCTCTGTTTGTGGAAACCAAAATAGAGATTTTAGCAATTAAACCAGATATATTATTACAGTCTTATGAACCATACATTTATAATAGCCCTACATTTGCATAGGCATCTTGCAAAATCTGTCACTTACCCTCTGACTGGTTGAAGCGCTGTTTCAAGGTTATAATTGTCGCTTTAAAGTCCAAGCGGTTTAACAAGCACTTGTTATTCAACCACTGCAAATGTTGAGGATCCTCTTCAAACAGTTTACTCATCCAGTGTGTTTTGGGTATCGTATCCTTTAAGCTGTTGTCACAATACGCCACCACTACACCATCAACTACTGCAGATGCCAAAAACTCTGGAAAATCTTGAGATTCCTGTGGTGGCAGAGAGGATATACCACAGGGAATGTGGTTCTGTGGGAGAAAAGCAATTCCTCGTAAATCTTTTGTTTACATGTATAAATCTAAATCTATAAGACATTGCAGTGAGCCAACATTGCTAACCCCATACCACTTTGCAGCACCAATAGTCAAAGCATAGTTAAGTTTCTAATAGTTATAATAATTTTATATTCTATTTGAAAACAGCAGAAACATCATCTCACTTAACAAATCACTACAGTTCATAAACCTTTTATTTCCTGTTTAAACAGACTAGACATTCAAAACATCTGTTTCCAGAATCAGTCTCTCCTATGAAGTAATAAACCACCAGGCAGCTCCATAAACAAATGTATGCTATTCAGAGGTCATGCTCATGTAATTTCCAATCAGAAATTTGCAAAGTAGCTTTACTGTTCAGTAATTATGATTTAGGAGTAGAAGAGGGAAGACTATACCAAGAGATGCAATGTGACAGATGAAAAGAAAGGTAAAAAGCCTCTTCATCCTCTAACAGAGCTCAAGGATAAAAACATCTCTGCAATCAGAAAAGCATGAAATCTGTAAACATTCTTAGCATGTCAATTTACCTGCATGTATTTTACTCAGCTGTGTTTACAATCATTTTTGGTGCCACACTTCTTGAGAAGAATTAGCTTCCTGTGTTTATCCATGGAAATTAGACTCTGCTGCCATTAGAAACATACAATTTAGATATGTTACAATTGTCATTTATTAATTAAGCCTTTCAAAGGCAAGCATGTTTTTTTTTTTTATATGTAACCTAAATCCCAATGCTTTTGTAAACAGTTACAGTGCTTATCACCAGACAGCCATTTGGCTTAAAACAAAAAAAAAAAAAAAAAAAAAAATCATCTACACCTTGGAAAAATAATTAAATAAACATCAAATGTCGTGATTTCATTAAACATTCTGTCACCAGTTTGGGTTGTGTTTACTCAGCATGCTTATAGAAATCTGCACACTCACCTGTTACGTCATGCTGCGTTTAGGGAATATTCTTTCAGGTAAATGAGAATAGGGAACTGGTTTCTAGAAAAACCGTTACTGCATCAGCCCAAAGCGTCTCTTCCTGTTACATAGGTATCATGACAGATTGGTCACTTGACCAATAGGAGAGCAGGTTTCTTCCCACATCACGCATTAAAAGGCGGGAGCAGGAGGGAAAGTGAAAGTAAGACTGTGGAGTTCAAATTAACAGCTAAATGGCATTTGCAGAGCTACCTGAAATAGCGCAATCGCCTTTTTTAGATTCATGTATGTATAGAGCTATCAAGCGTTGATTTTAAGGACTCTGTATTGATGCATGTGCAAGATAGAAAGCTGTAAATTTTCAGACTCATAACCAATATCTTCTATGTACACACCATAAAAATCTTTGCAAAACTATTACCAAAGCGTTTTTAATTATTATTTTATTGTGGCTTTACGTTGACTTAATTTTTAAAGCCATTTCAAGAGAACTCAATGTTTCGATGTTTCAGTGATTTCTAATAAAACCTAAGCAGTAACTGTTAGTTAAACAGGTGATTTCATGTATGATCTTTGCCTCCCTCTAGTGGAATGTTACTTAAACATACCTTTAATATAAAGAATCTACAAATTATACATTTCGCCCTAGATACTGCAGAAGCTGCAGAGTGCACATGTTATTTATTTGTAAGAATTAAACATTAATCTGAACAAAAACAAAACAAAAAACACTATGTTACTAATTTGCTTGGGCATTAATTATTAGGATTTCTTGCCTCAGTTTAGAACAGCAATAATTACGATTTTTTTAAGTGGCTACTACACAAAAACATAAGCAAAGTTTCTCACAAAAATAGCTGTTGTAGAAATATGTCAAAAATAAATATTTTCCTCAGCCTATATAGAAAAGTGGACATGTCGGATTAGTAATTGGTCTTTTCATGTTCCCAAAACGTTTTCATCTTTCACTGTGTGAAGTTGTCATCTTCTGTTTTTATAAATATGAGTACAATGACAAGAAAATAAGCAGATAGCACTGCAAAAAGATTTCTAATCATTTTATTCGTTGTGGTTTCAATTGTTGGCTGGTCAGCATAACCAGTTTAATATAAATGAGGCTACATGTGAAATGTTTTAAGCCACATTATGTAGTTCATTAGGGCAAACAGAAAACATGTTCTGAAAAGTTGTTGCTATATTCTAGTTTCAGCCAGGGTGTGTTGGAGTGCAACATCTTTATGTTTCTGTTACGCAGAATCAAAATATTCTTAAGTTTTACAAGCTTCATTGTTACTTCTGACACAATTGGTTCACCTTTATCTTCAAGTTGTTCAAATTCTGACAAATTTTTGCAATCAACAACTTTTATAAATAACTATTTGTCTTTTTACTAATAAATTTGCAGTTATTTCTTATGATGAGTTATTCAATTCCATTTTAGAACTTATTATGACTGCTCCCTTTTTTCACAAGCATGAAAAGTGTGATATTAATTATTTTAAAAAATTCCACATAAGGTGAAAGCAATTTATTTGCATCTGATACCAATGAAATGCAGACAACATGTTACACACGTAAAATCTGCTGAAGCTAAACACTGTTCATGAACGAATGACTTGAACTTTAGTTTTTCCACAATCAGAGGAATAAAATACTAAGCGAAAAGTTTTGGTCTCCAACAAAAGAAACTTTATTGTCATCGTCACATTTGTAAGATTAAAAGTGCCATCAGCCAGTGCAATATGCATGCAATATAAAACCTAAAATTACCTAAAAGATATATACACATCCATATAGTAAAGGCATAACATACATAAATGCTCAGGCTCCAACACCAACAAAACAACTGTTTGGGTTGCTGCATCAGAAACTGTTCATTCAGAGACCCTCTCACTATGACTGATGACCAGACATGGATGCACTAAGTGAAGTTTATGTCTAATCCAGTGTATTTGCCATCTCGGTGTATATTGCTGGACCCAGCTTAATTGTACACTAAAAATCTTTTATGCAGTACCGGTTTTAGCACTCTTTGGATATGAAGCCATTGAATGTGTGAAGTCAGAAATGTTTCTGAAAGAATCAATGTATTGACTCTCCCCACAATCAATCCTCATCTTTTAATCTTCTCCTGTAACGACAAATTGTTAAAAATTAAGTCTTGTCTGTTGCAGTGAATGTAATAGCATTCACTCGTTCCAAACTATTTATCAGAAGACTTTATTAAATATACTTAAATGGTGAATAGTTACCATTAGCAAGCTGGAAACCTGAAATACAGACAATAAGCACCAAAAATGAATTAGTGATCCACCAGTTAAAAAAAATCTAAAACATTAATTTTGAATTCTGTCAATTATCAAAATACAATTTTTCCTCACCCCTATTGTTCTTCATACAGAAGACAACTACAGCAATCCCCAGAAGAAGAAGAAATCCTCCAACAATACCTGCAACAGGAGCAGCTGGAAACTCTGGAGGATAAACTGAGAAGATCAGTTAAGAAATTAAGCAGTGCAGATCTAAAATGCTTTCTTTATGAGTGGATGTTGCTTTACAAAATTAGAGTTTAATACAAAAAGAAAAATATTGTTTGTGAATTTCTGAGTAAAAAAAAAATATTCTACTGTCTCTAAGCCTCCATATAGTTAAGGAAATTTTTATCTAAAAAGTACAGATCTCTTGTAATGTATACTTTTAAATAAATATGCACAGTATTAGCAGAAAAGGGACAGTCTCTCAATTTAAACCCTCATTTCCCAGCCTTATTCTTTCCAGTGTGTCTTTGGCTGCAATGTTTGTAAAGAGTTCATGTAATGTGTAGCTGCAACATTGGGATCCCTGTTCTTCTTTACCCATGTTTGTACAGAAAGGGTAATATAATGGCATGTTTATATGGAAATACCCCCCAAATATATGCTTTTGAGGGAAACATGTTGCTCAAAAATCTCAGTTTGTTTCCTAAATAAGCGGTACCATCGCAGAGGTGTGTCTCACCCCAGTTTGTATGGATGACAGATTTATCCAGAGTGATTTTTATGTCGTCTTCAACACCAGAAAACAGAAACACACAGTCGTATCGCCTCCAGCCATCAGGTGGGATTGATGAAACATTGAGTTCAACACTCATCTGGAAGGTCCCATCATTGTTCTGGAGGATCTCTCCTTTCTCCACATCCTCGTGAATCTCTTCTCCATCTTTTCTCCTGAACATTTCAGCTCCCTCAGGGAAGAATCCTGTAGCGTGGCAGGTGACCACAGAGGAGGGAGTTTTCTGGAGCAGAGATATGGAGGGGCTTTCTGTAGAAAGAAAATACTCATAAACAAAACATAACATCCATTTAATATCTGCAAATTTGGGCTTCACAGCTATGAATTAATCACTGTATAAACTGAATAAACGCACCTTTCCTCTGCAGAAAGCTCTTTCCATGGCGAATATAATTTTTCAACCAGACAGGACATTTGTAGATGTAATAATTTTTATTATGTTCTAATCTAGCTTTCTCAGCATCCCATGCGAGTTTTGTGAGCACAGCTTGTGATTTTGGAGCAGTCCATGTCAGTGTTTTCAGGTCCAAGGCTAAGAAGTCCTCACCATTATAACCATACTGATTAAATCCTGTAACTTCTCCAGTCTCATCATCCCACTCACAGCCATTCATTCTCTGTAAAACGTGGGGACCTAAAAGAGAGAGAAAAATTCAATAAAAACAGATTTTATTAACATGAAGGCATCTTTTGCCTAAAAGCCTTATGTATCTATGTAAAATAATGAAAGATACCTGAACTTGTGTGACTGACTGTAGTTTTAGCATGTAACAGAAATTACATTGAACATTTTTAAGGGAAACCAAATTGATCAAATTAGACTGAATTTAGCAAGAAATTAAATTAACAAATAAAGCTAAAATTAGGAGAAGAACATATGGATAATAGCATAAATGTACAATGAATTACAAAGTAAAATGAAAGCACTGGAAATTATTATTTTTTTGATGGAGACATGCACAAAAAGGCCAAAACAATACTCCACAGTCAAAGGACACTGCAGTGCTTACAACCCAAAGCTTGTAATGGGAGACATTGACTTTCTGTTTGCTTGCTGTAAAGTTTATGTTACAACAATGGGATAAAACAGACTGGATATGCTGGCAGCACATATCACTCTGTTTATTCTGCCTCAAAAATATCATATATATCTATAGCATACTATGTGACTAATTCTTGAAAATTCCTTTATTCTGGTGCAGCTCTTTCCTCACAGAGAGTAGGTCCTGTAGTGTTGTTGGTATTATTTTAAAATAGAATGGAAATACAAACAAGAGTAATAATTGAAATTCAAGATTCTTCAGATGCTTTTATTTTACAACTACTTTAAAAGAAAAAAAGTAAAGATGAAAGTTTGCTAAAGGCGTGTGTAAAAGCTTACTACAAGCAGAGCTGCTACTTTATAAAAGTGCCTAGAAAACATGTGAGAAAAGTAGACGTTTTTATTGAAGTGGAGTAACGTGATTTAAATTGCCTCAAAAAACCTTCTTGGAATCATGTATTTAAAAAGTAAAAGTAAAATCTAAAACTATATTTTCAGTATCTATATTTAGATTCAGAGTCTATAGTCTTGTGCTTTTCTACATCCTTCATCCATCTGCCAGGACTGAAGGACAGACTCAGTCCTGGCATGGTGAAAGTGATGAGTAAATATTTATGTGGGCCACAAATTTTTTCACTTCAAAATTACAATAAAATAAACCAATCTAAATATATGACAACACCTAAACATTATTAAGAAGGTGTCAAAAAGTAGTTAAAATTATACAGTAGCTTACCTTCAGTGAGGTTTAGACGTCGCTTCAAAATATGAATATTTGCCCTGAAGACATGCTGACTTCCAAGACACTTCTTAGAATACCACTCCAGGTGCTCAGGATTCCTTCGATCAGTTTTCTCATCCAGTCTTGTTTGGGCTTGGCTGAGTTGATGTTGCTGTCACAGTATCCCACCTGAACTTCATCTACTGTTGCAGCCCCAACAAACTCTGGAAAGTCTTGAACTCCATAGGTAGCAGTAAGAAAATATCTCAGGGAATGTTTCACTGAAGAAAATGTCTATTATTAAAAAAAGTAACTCTATACCTACATTCATACATCAACAATGGATACTTTTTTGGTTCACAAACAAACATGACAACAATATTCTTTACCCAAATAATTTCACAAACTACATTTAAAGGCTAAAATCTTTACATTAATTTAAACACTAACGGTAGCCTACTTCAATCTGGTGTAGCTATATCTGTGTTGTGATTGTTTCTTTGTTGTGGGACTAAAGATAATCTCTTTAATTCCCCAAGAAAGGAACCACAACTATGTGTCCCTCATGGGATAAAAATCTTACTTTTATTTTCGCTATAAAAGGTTACATCGTGATAAAAGACATGATATGACAAAAAACAACAACAAAATTTTTTTATTTGTCTGCGAATAGGTAACCATAGATGCAAGCGGTAGCTCATAATGAACGGATGTGTAAAAATTTTTATAAATATCAGAACTGCGGCGTTTCGGTGTCGAATGGACAAACGTCACTTAAAAATGAAACTATCAGAATAGTGGGCAGTGACGGAAAACGATACAACATGCAACATTGTCTTACCCGAAGAGGCAACGTGAAAGAGCAGCAATAGACCAAAGTAGTTCATGACTGCGATTTATTCGAGCTCTTCAGAGTCAGAATAAATCAGCTGTATAAACTTAACGGAGCCAAAACAACATTCCGGAAAGGGGCGTGTCGACTTCCACTGACGTCACATCAAATTAGGAAAGTAAACTCAAGGAGAGGATTTAGAGGCAATAAAAGTGTTCACCGACTGACCCTCTGCACCCTGCAGCATTTTGGACAGACACTTTGGTGAAGGCCGATTTACTCCTGTTATATTTATTTAGTTATTTATTTAAAGTTCTAGCATGATAAATATTTCTATATTATCCTGAGTTCTATGTCATATTCCTCTCTTTTCAAAAGAGAAAAAACAAACAAACAAACAAACAAACAAAACAAAACACTTTTAGAAACACGGAACAGGGATTAACCAGTCATTTTGAGATTTAGGTTGCTCAATCGAACCATCACACAGTCCACGAGAATTTGAAAACATTTACTTTACTTGTCAAAGTTAAATTCAGCTGTTTGAATATATAGCCCCTTCATAACATGGGGACAAATTAATGTACTTTAGTTGTATTTATTCCTCTCACCATGGTCAACAAATATTATGGATTTGGAAACATTTGCTCTTTATTTGCCAAAGTTACCTGGGGGGAACAAAATTTACCCGTTTGAAATAATTTGTCCCAACTCCATGGGAATAAATTAATTTACCAAGTCTTTAACTGGGTTTATTACTCTCACCATGGACAAGAAATCAGGCAGGTTTGAGAGCATTTGCTCTTCATTTGCCAAAGTTAGGGTGAACTTGAAACATGATTGTGCAAAATACATGTCTTGAGATAAGACAAAAACGTGGATAAATTGAACCAAGCTGTTAATTCGAATGATCTTTTTACTCACATTAAACAGTTGATGAATTTTTCAACATTCAGCTGATTGTCAAAAATGCTCTTCAGTCTGTTGTATTCTGCAAACATTTATTACTGCTAAGCGGAACTTCATCCTGTCCTTTAGGATGCTCCTGATGTTCATCTCGCGATATTTCGTATCCTTATTACCTTTTCTTTGTGTTCTTCAAATTACCTTCAAATCAAGGTAAGGTGATGCATAAATAGTCTTTAAGCTTTCATGTGTGTCAATTCCTGTAAAGTAATTTTCTACTCTTAGTCATACATATATTTCATCTCTGGAGTGCAACGAATAGAGACGTAAACATACTTGGAATACATACTCGTGCCCCCGCGAGATTTTCAGGAGTTTAGTTGTGCAAATGCCACGTCTGACAAGCAGCATCAACGCAGACGGAACTATCAGCTTCTTTTTGTCTCAAGACAAAAAGTTATTTAGTGGCAAAATAAGCCAATATATAGGACACTATTTGGTAAGACTGCATTGATTGTTTTTCATTGTATTCTGCACTTTGTAGCGATGCTCATGTTGCTGCATCAAGCTAGCATATTCACTGGTTATTAGCTTTCTAGCTAGCTCCGCTACAGGCTCCGCAGCTTGCAGAAACCGGTGGTGATTGTTTGGAGGTCGGATTTTACTGTTTACTGTTAGACTAAAGTTGTTTATTTTCTAAGGGAATTAAAGAGGTTATCTTTAGTCCCACAACAAGTAAACAATCACAACACAGAGAGTACTACATCAGACACTAGGCTACCAACAATGTTTAAATTAACGTAAAGATTTTATATAGGCTTGAGGAATCAGCTGGTTTCGTTAGGAGAAAAGAGAAAAGCTATATTAAACATTTCTGAAAGCTGTTGTGTTCAAAACTTAAATCAAAATCATGTAGTTTTTGGTTTAATGCTAATAGTTTCTCTTTAGGAGAAGAGAAGATTCTAGGGTTGATGATTCAACTAAATGTAAAGAAGAGGGGTGTTACAGTATTTCATTCACACTAACCAGACAGTAGAGTCATATATATATATACATATACATACATACATACCCGTCTTACTTCTTTCTATCTCTCTCTTTGTTACTAAAACCACTGTGCCGTCCAGCCATAGAAGCTACTAGAACTTGTCATTGATTGCTGTAGAAGATCTGAGTTCTGTAAGTTGTGAGGCTGGTGGATCACACTTGGTTCACATATACTTAGCTTGATTGAGATCCGGGGAGTTTAAAGGCCAAATCACCACCACAAAGACAGTGGTGTGCTTTTCATGTCACTCTTCGACCAATTTTGCTTTGCACCAGAAGGTTGCAGACATCACAGAATACTGTTTCTCTCCTGACCCGTCTGGTTCTACGCAGTTCCATATGCAATTGATTTGCTCCTATATTCTGATATCCAAAATTATAATTGGTCTTGTTTACATTTTTCGTTTGCTTATATTAAATTTATTAACACAACATATGCATAACAGTTGTCAACAAGAAACAGAAAACGTTTTGGTTTTTATTTTTTCTCCTCATTTCTCTTTCTTATAGGGTCTAATATGGGCTGTTTACGTCTGCTGACACTGACACTGGCTGCTTCTGCTGTACTGCTGTTAACCTCTCAATCGGCTAAGGCTCACAGCCATTCCCATGGAGACCACGGGCACAGTCACCACGGCCACTCTCATGGGGAGGATGACGGACACTCCCAGGTGAAGATGTTCCACGGAGCGAGCAAGTGGAGCGCTGAGGCCAACCTGCCTCAGCACGAAGAGGAGCAGCACCATCACGGACACGATCATGGACATGGACACGCACACTCCCATGATCACGGACACGCACACTCCCATGATCACGGACACGCACACTCCCATGATCATGGACACGCACATTCTCACGGACATGGACGCTCGCATGGATCAGAGAGAGCAAAGAGAGAAGTAGATGGAGAGAAGCGTGACTTAGTGGAGCTCTGGACTCAGGTACACTCAGAGGAATGTGTAGCTATAATCGTAAAAATCTAGATATTTACGATTATAGCAACTTATTAAAAATCTTGCTTTAATGGTAACAAAGATGGAAAATGTTTCTTTGTTTGAAAAAGTAGAATTTGTCACGTTGACTTCTTGGTGATCTGTGTGGGGATTAATATAAAGTTTTTTGTGTTGAATTGATCTAAAATCTCATTTTTTCTGGCTAAAAAACTATCTCACCACTAAGCCATGAGTATTGATCACTATCAATACAATGATCAATACTCATTGATCACTATCAATACTCATAGCTTAGTATTGATCAATTCTACCTTTACAAGCCTGGCTTCTTCCCAAACATGTAGCGTTTCTAAGGAACGTCTGCTATTGAGTTGATTTTTGTTTTCTGCAGGCAATCGGAGCCACCCTGTTGATCAGTGCGGCTCCTTTCCTCATCCTGTTTCTGATCCCAGTCCAGTCCAACAGCGACCAGCACCAGAACCTGCTCAAGGTGCTGCTGAGCTTTGCTTCTGGTGGACTGCTGGGCGATGCCTTCCTGCACCTCATACCACACGCTCTTGGTAGGTTCTCTCTTGTTTTGTTTCATAGCTTATACAAATGTAAAGTTTTACTCAGAATATATTATTTCCACCACATAAAATCATACTGAAAGTTTTACATAAGAGTACAAATAAAAGAAAAAATGTATATTTTGCTGTTTTATTGAATATAGTAGCTCACAGTCTTTCTGTTCTGTTTCTAAAATCTTTATTTTACAGATCACAGCTGCAGACTTTGCAGTTTGACTTTTAAATGTAATGCCTGTTTCTTTATGTCATTGTGTTCTGCATAGAGCCTCATTCCCATGATGGAGAGGGAGATGAGGAACACGCTCATGCAAGTGAAGAGTCACATGACCACGGTCACTCCCACGGTATTTCTAGATACTCTTTTCACTCAGCTGTTATGCGATAAAGTCAGCGATATTCCATGTCTATATTTTCCACCTGTGAACTAGAAACTTTTCCGACACAGGAGCCGCCCATGGTCACATGATGTCTGTTGGTCTGTGGGTTCTCGGGGGAATCATCGCCTTCCTGGTTGTTGAAAAGTTTGTGCGCCTGCTGAAGGGAGGACACGGACACTCCCACAGTCACTCTCACGGTGGGAGAGAAATTTCTGAACTTCTTACAGAATTTTTTTCACTCTTAAGATTAATATTTAGAAATATTTTCAAATATGTTTCTGCTTCTGATGGTTTCTGGTCCACTGTGTGAATTTAAAGAAATTACTTATTTAATTAAATACATTATAGTCTATACAATACTCTGTGAATGAACAATAAGACACTTATAAAAAAATCTTCAAGTCTGGACACTTTTAGTGGACAGAAAATAAATAAAGATGGCAAGTGTATTTACATCTCCTGCCATTATGCACTTTGACCACTAGATGTCATGCTGGGCTGGATTCCATCTTGTAGGATAATTGATTTTTACCTTTGTGAGATAAATTATACATTTCCTGGATGTCCAACTTTCAGCTGCTGCCAAAGAAAAGGACAGTGATGGAGAAGAGGAGAAGGAAAAGAAGACAAAAGAGAAGAAAACAAACAAAGGTGCAAAGGTGGCAGAGCCTGAGGAGAAGAAGGGAACAGGCGAGTGATCTAATATCCTGGGGATTTTTCCTATCGCTACCGTTCTCCCCTCTCAGGTCCCTCAGGACTTAATGTAGGAGGTGCTTACAGTTTTCCTCTTTGGTATTTGACACACTTTCAGGAAGCATGATCAGTTCTCAGCACAAAACATTTTTATAGTCAAAGATTACCAAAAATGTTTTTTTCTCATGAAAAACAAGCTCACTTTAGGTGTAGAAGCTTTGTAACCTTTGCTCTACAATGAGGATCTCATACTAGCCCAAGAGCAACAAAAATAAAAACACATTATATTTATTTTTTACAAACATCCAAAGGATTTATTTTAATATTCCCACAACTCTAACTGCAGTAAAAGCAACAAGAAAGTATCTTGTAATACAAGATTGTATTACAAGAATCTTTGTAATACAAAAAAACATATTAATTGTAATTGTAATTTTTTGAAAAATATCTATGATTAACAAGTCAACATTTAAAAGTTGACTTGTTAATTGTTTCTTTGAGAACATTAAAAACCATCAGTAGGAGGTGTGTCTAAATCTGGGTTACTTCCCTACAAATGGAACAACTTAATAAGGAAATAATTATAATTTAAAGAAAACATTCTGTGGTTCATCGATTGTTATTTTTCTCCATGGTCTTTTTTAAAATCTTACTCAGTAAAAAAAAGTTGCTTGTAAAATAAATTTCTGCCATTTCTGTTTTGGAAAAAGTCTAAACTTGAGCTAGTGTTGCTTCAATTTGTGCAACTTTTCAAATTTTACATTTTTCAGGTTTTGAACGTACCTGATCATGTTATCAATCATTACTGATAACGTGTCATGGTCATATTATTAAATCTTAAATATTATTACTTGGTAAAAACTGTTTCTTTTTCTCCATGGAAACAGAAATCAAGGTGTCCGGTTATCTGAACCTAGCAGCCGACTTCACACATAACTTCACCGATGGCCTGGCAATCGGAGCGTCATTCCTGGTCAGTCCAGCTGTTGGCGCTGTCACCACTCTGACCATCCTGCTTCATGAGGTCCCACATGAGATTGGGGATTTTGCCATTCTCGTCCAGTCTGGCTGCACTAAAAAGAAGGTATTTACATTTTACATTATGTTTTATCATCTACTTTTTAGACTTTTATTTTTTTCAGATTTGTCATTTATATTGATCTTGAAATAATAAAATGTAAAACAGGTGTATACCTTGTATATCCTATTTTTTTGTATTTGAGTTCTTAATTATTTTCTTTTTTCTTACACATCAATTTTGTCCTTTTTTCTAAAGATGCTGTTCCAAATTGGTTATATTTTCCTAAAAATGTAGAATTTGATACAAACTCCATCAGTGTAAAAACAGGAACATTTTCTAAAATGGAGCGGGTTTGAGTATGTATTGTATTATTTGATTCTGAGGAACAGAAGGCTCAGTCTTTCTGTTTGTCTCAGATGTCAAACTCAGCAGCTTTCACTCTGAAATGATTTATGTGCCCTTTTTGTGTAACCAGGGTTTCAAGTTGCAGTTTCTGGTTCACAGTTTTTGTGTCATTTCTAAGTTAATCCAAAGCCGTCTACTTCCATTTGTAACAATCAAACATTTTCCCATGCAGGTACTTCAGGCATAACATTGAGCTTAAATTTGAGATTAGAATTAGTGAAATATTCTGAAGTGCATCGTTACAGTTTTAGTTAAAATATAAATATTTCTCTGTTCATTAAAATACACAACTAAAAACAGAAAGTTACACAATATTTGAGTATGAAAGTATAAAATGGTGACGTATGATATGAAAGTAGGTTAATTTTGTAACAATTAGGAATTGGTAAAGGGGGTAATTTACCCACATTCTGTAAAAGTAACCTAATCATTTAAAGCACATATGTACTAATATTGTTAAATTATAATTTTTAGCATTCCTTTAAAATGAGAGAAACAGGAAGTGTGTGTCGGTGATAATGAAGCTGCGTTTCTCTTGTTCCTCTTTGTGCATCAGGCTATGTGTCTGCAGCTGCTGACCGCAGTGGGAGCTCTGGCCGGGACGGCTTGCTCCCTGCTGGCTGAAGGTGTGGGCGCCACGGCGACCGCCTGGATCTTACCCTTCACAGCTGGCGGGTTTGTTTACATCGCCACGGTGACGGTGCTCCCCGAGCTGCTGGCGGGCCGCTCCAGTTTCGGCCAGTCTCTGATGGAGATTCTGGCGCTGCTGTTTGGAGTCGGCATGATGGTGCTGATCGCAGAGTACGAATGAAGCGCTTTTCTTTGGAGCGGACAGAAACTTTTACAGCACAAGAGAAAGAACTGAGACACTGACAGGGAAAATTACGCAACATTTACATGATTTTTTTTGTTTTGTTTTTATTGCTTTTTTTTTTTTTATCAAATTGACATTTATGCTGTTTTGTTTTTTAACCAGAAGGGTCAATGTTTTCTGAAAAAAATAAATAAATGAGGTATGGAAAGAGAATAGTGGATACAAACTGATATCAGAATAAGGAGTTCTGCAGTAAAATGGTCTGTAAATTCACCTGCTACTCATGTTAAAACAACCATCCAACTTTCAGTGTGACTGCTGCATAAAAGCAGAGCAGCTCCTCAGTACAAGAGAAGAATATTTGTTCTACAGTGACCTGCAAGTATAAAATCCTTTCTAAAAAATCTTTGTTGGACACTGAATGTCAACTTTGTTTTACATTCCATGCAAAATGATGATGTTGCTTTTGTTGTTGTGGTCAAACTGTGCCTCACGTTTTAAATTTGATTTAATTTGCTTGAAGAAATATTTTTCAGCACCTTGTTTTCCTGAGATGAATTTTGCTGAATGTCCCCAAATAAAGGTTCATTATTTTCTAAGTAGTATCTGCTTCTCAATTAATATTAATATTAAATGTATAACCTTAAAGAGAACTCATGTGACAGCACGAACATATTTAAAACATGTTTACTTGAGCATCAAACCTAACTGTGATCTAACTGGCCAAACCATTGGAGTAACAAAAAAGGACTCTGAATCCCAGAATGCAAAGCGTTAACCCATTTTCATGCACAGCAATGATGTTATAATGCAACAAATTTCTGGGCAGCAAAAAGTTCCTCATCTTTGTCCACAGCAGCTGCAGCATTTGGAAGAACGTGTGTGTGAACTTCACCTCTGTTACAGAGTGAAAGACTGCATCATTGAAGAAACTTTGGATCCAAAATACAGTGTACAGTAGTACTTAAAAAAATATAATCAAGTAAATGTATATTTAGTGTAATGCTTTTTTTAAGCCTAGATTTGCTTTTGAACCCAAAAATGTTCATTCTGACAAATTTAAGAGTTAAGAGATTAGTCCATAACATTTGAAACACAGTATATGAAATATGAACTAATTATTAATGATGGGTGATTTTAAATAATCATTTAGGAATATAAATATTTATATGCAGAATCCTGGAGAAGGTATTCCTGAGGAAGGCCTTCCTCTGGAATGCCTTCCTCAGGAATTCCTTCCTGGAGAAAAAATGCCTTCTCCAGGAAATTCTTGTATTCCCATAACAGTAGTGTACAATGATGATCAGGTTAATACATTCACAAAAGGAAGTGAAAGAGGATGGCATTTCAGGAGGAAAATCAAAACCTGCCGTTTTTGTGCCAATTTCTATCCTCTTCTGTTTCTTTCAGTTTTACAGTCTGCCACACCTAAAATCCAGGAAAAAACAGATTATAATAGGTTTTCACCGATGGCCTGGCAATCGGAGCGTCACTCGACGCGTCACTAACACTTCTCCGGTTGGAGAAGTTTTGTTAGAGGAAATGCATAGGTCTCAGGATGTGTCCACTGTCTCAGAGTATGATATATTCGATGCTTACCTTTTTGATTCTTATCAAGCTAAAAACCATCAAACTTCCCCACCTGAGACTAGCTGTGAGTTGTCAGAAGACAGCATCCTCGATTTCTCTGAAGATGATATTGTATTAGGGAACAATTCCTCCAGTTCATACAGTTCTTCTGATTCTTTTGATTTATATGATTTGTCCTTATCTAATGAGAATGTTCAGATATTTCCATCTGAAAACACATCTTCGAAAAAGGATTTGGAAGACAATCCAACTTCAGCTCTGACAAAAGCACCGCAAGAAGACCAGACCAAAGAAAAAAGATCTGTACCCCATCAATGCCAATCTCCCAAGGTCCAAAGACCAATATTACCCGGCAGCAATATCTGCAGCGAAGAATTTGGAAAACCACCGCGCAGACGTAAGGTGAAAAATTTTTGTTGTAGTGCAGTTTGACTGACAACATGGTACGTCTGTCACGCTCCTCTTTATGGCAGACGTCTTAGTCAGAGTCTAATAGACGCTTCACTATTGCGTCAGGGCTGAACAGTTGCAGAACAGTTGCAGAAATAAAGTCTTGGGTTTAGATAGATTAGATTTTTATTACAGACTCAGGGTCCAGATTACATGAAAAAGAAAACAAAGACAATAAAAGAGTAAAAAGTACAAATCCCAGCCTGGGATCTTTATGCTTGGGGTTTGCATGTTCTCCATGAGCATGAGTGGTTTCTCTCCGGGTGCTCCGGCTTCTTCCCTCAGGACAAAAAGTTTTTGTGCACATTAGATAATAGATGGATAATGGAAAAATAATTTTCAACTTGTTTCTAATAATAATTGTTATTATTCTTAGTAATAACAGCAATAATAATATGAATACTAGAAAATTTAGGAAGAAATTTAAACGGGGCCTGCCAGAGCGCGCCTGTCGGTCTGGACCCGGAGTTCCAACGCCAAAAGTCGGCGTGGACGCCACAGGAAGCCGCAGCACGATCGACTGCATGAGGAGACAGTGCTGTGGATAAACCAGTCAAATAAATCAGTGGTCCCCAACCACCGGCCGCGCCAGAAATAATTAAATATGTCCGTTCTATGTATTGAGTCTGGTAGAGCTTTTACCTGCACACTCATTTGTATAATTAAGTTAAACGACCCCAGTCGCAACACTATTGTTTGTCTCTTCATAGAGGCTACACCTGGTCTGGCATTCTGTTTGCCTGTGATATATTCCTGGAGGAGGGAATTGGCTGAGATCATTTTGCCAGTAACTAAATGTTCTCTGATTAACTGACTTAGAAAGTACTTCTACATCCGTTCTGTTTTTTTTTTTGTGTACCTGCTCTGTCTTTTCAAACCTCCAGTCGTTCATGGCAGGTGGCCCATCAGCAGGTTCTGCTGGAGGTTTCTTCCTGTTAAAGGGAGTTGGTCCTCTTTGCTGTCACTGAATGCATTTTGCAGGCTAAGTTTGAGGGATTGCTATGAAGTCAACAACACAACACAAGATATTGTCTACTATCACAACTTGCTGGTCCAGAAAGAGTGAATGCTAACATTCAGTGACTTTATACATTTAATTTACTTTGATGGAAAACATTTTAAAATAATTTGAATAATAAACCACTCCAATGAACTATTTGGCAACTATGGTTAATTGGGATGTAAGGCAAGGCAAGGCAACTTTATATATATAGCACCTTTCAGCCAAGGACAAGTGCTTGTACAAAACAAGTTAAAAACAACAAGAAGATAATAAAAAGAAAGTAAAATTAAAGACCAAGCAGATTAAAAATGTACAAAATAAACATTACAGTTTTGAATATAGTTAAAAACAACACATTTAAGAATATGCAATGTCAAATAAGAAGGTTTTTAACCTTGTTTTAAATAAACTCAAGGTGAAATTGAGCTGATATAACTTTTTTTTGATGATGTATGTTAATTCTGTTTTTGATTTTCCATCATGATGCCCGGAATTAGATAAGGTGCCAAATACCAGAAGGTTTTGAGCCAGTTCTTTTGTCGAAATAAAAGCTAAAGTCTCTGATTACAGAAACAAACCCAAAGCTCTTTATGTGTTTTAAATATTGTGTTGCGTCAGCCAGCATATTGTTGCTTACCAAGGAAAACATCTGATACTCAAAGACGGTAAGCAGGCTGGTGTGCTTTACAGGAAGCATCACACTTCTCATCTCTTCTAATCCAACCAAAGTAAATAATAACTTTTGTTAATTTAATAAAACCAGAGCATTTTTGTTTGTCGTCTTAAAAATATGTCTTCCTCCTTATATAATTACTGGTTTGTTTGGTATTAAAAAATATTTATGGCTATCAATTTTCTATGTACTGCTTCAGTATTACCCATAACAAAGGAAGAAATCATCTCGACTTGTGTATACAGCTAAACTAATTGCATACATTACATTACATTATTCCTGACTCAGAAGATAATGGACATTAATGCTGTCTAATCAGAAAAATCATATCCAAAAAGTTTATTTAAATAACCTCTTCATGAACTTCCTGGCAAAACATAAGAAAAACACAATCAGCCACAATTTTATTGTTCTGTTTCAGTGTCAAACATCCAGCACACATTTTATTACAGAAATAAGGATGCAGCATAAATATCAATTTTATCAAATAAATCTTATTAGAGAATTACCCAGTGTTGACTGAAAGAGTGACTTTTTGAGGTATGAAAACAAACTTCCGTTTTTTTATTTTGGGCGGGCGGTAAAATATGGGGAGGAGGTAATCTTCTCCGAATTCATGTCGCATATTATGAATTCACTTACCTGAACTTGCCAAGCCTGTTACACACTTTCCAGGCATTTAAAGCAGGCGGAGCTTAAGGTAGCTCATGAGTCATACAGGTGGGCCATAAAAGGATGAGAGAAAAAACCAGAGCACACAGAGAGGATCCATAACCAGGAGGTACGATGAAGGGAAACGGAGAGCTCAAGTAAGCAATTTGTAAACTTGCTGTTTATATGTGCTGTCTGTAGTAGCAAATGGCAATATTGATCCAGGAATTAATATATTAACAAATATAAATTTATATATCTGTCTATCTACAGTGTCGTGAAAAAGTATTTGACCTCGTACTGATATTTATTTCTGTTATTGTTCCTTTTCAGTGTCTTGGATTAAATATCAACGAAATACAAAATGCTGTTTTCTTAGGATAATTTTTGTCTGCAACAACTTGCATCAAGCATTAATAATATGTTTTTACATTGCTAGAAGATGTAAAAACTTGTTTTGTTTTAGAAACCATACTTATCACAATTTAACACCAGGCATTTATTCCAGGAGGCCGTGGGACACCTGTCGGGAGGTTCCTGTGATCGAAGACGAGCACACACCTTGGAAGTTGTTAAAGCTTCTAAAGATCATCGCTTTGTTTGCAGTTGGCATCATTGTGTTTGGATTGGCAGTATGTAGCAAGGTTAGCTTCGTTTTACAGCTTTAAATTTGGCTTCCTAATATGTTTCTGTTATACATACAATCCTATGCTGCTTGATATTATTGTAGAGAGATACAGTAAATATAAATGCAGTCACTGATTGTCATAGAGGGTCGGGATATTATAAAGAGCTACTACAGGGGTTTGATTCTGCCTCAACCAAAAAGTACAAATGAAATAAAAGGTTTGTTTTTTTTGGTAAAAGGTAACACAGAACATCCATATTGTTTAGTTTAGTTTCAAAGTGGAAAATGCAAATTCTCAACAGTCACTTGAGGCATCTGTGAACTTTTATTTTCCAGGGTTCTTTCCTTCTCCTCATCACTTTGTCCCATGAAGATACAAAGACTCTCCAAGCAGAGCAGAAACCTCTCACACTGCTGTGTATTGGCTGCTCTCTCATTGCACCCACTGTTCTTCTGCTGCTGAAAAGCATCTGGAAATCATGTTACAAATCATCAAAGCTGCCAAGAAAATCATCTGTAGCCCTGGTAAGAACAAGATAATATTTACTAACTGTATCTCAATTCTTATGGATCCTGAAAAAAACAATGACTGACATTTTATATTTCCTTGTTTCTGAGACATTTTGTTGAATTGAACTTCTTATTTGTCCCCCAGGTTTTGTTCTTCGAGTTCCTTGCTTCTGTGGGGTTAGCAGTGCTTACCATTGTAGCAATGCCTCACTTGGACATTGTAACCAACGTGACCATCCTGAACAGTGTAGCTGTCCTCTCTGCATTCCTGCAAGCAGTCGCTCAGTGCACTGCCAAAAGGATCAACATCTTCCTGCTGCCTTCTATCATCGCAATCTTGTTTATTTTTGTTGGTTACTGCTTTTTCCTGGTCCTGTACATTTTGAAAGACCCCACCGATGTGAAGACAGCCATCTGGGTGGGTCTTGCTGTTGGTGGGTCAATCTTGGTGTCTTTCAACTGGTGGGAGAATTACTTCAGGGTGATCTGTGTGAATAGCAAATCCAACATCCTGAAAAATCTGTTAGAAGACTTGATCAAGAGTCAGAACATGCTGCACATCATGTCCAGCGTACTGAGGATTGTGGTCACTGCCTGTGTGCTTGGTGCCTTTGTTCCTCTGGCCAAGATGGACTGGGACATTGTGACCTCCATTCCAAGCAGGGAAACAAGAATTGTAGCCATCATCATTGGGGTCCAGCTGATCTCCTCCGCGCTCTGCCATTGGTTTGCTTTGGCAGCCTGTAAGATGCATGCTGTACGCCGATGTTTCATCGTGCCTTTGTACCTGGCTTCACTGGCTGTGATGGTGCTGTTCATCGTCCCTGTTATTCTGGATTATCAGAACCACTGGTTAAACTTGAACACAACTGAAAACATCAACTTCACAAGTTACTGCGCTGAAGCTGTGAATGTCAGAAATCAAAGTCTGAGTGGAAACCTGTTCCCACATCTGGTTTTGGATGTTGCCCAAACAATCTGCTTCCTGGACATGTCCAACACAGCCAACATCGGCTTACTGACAGGTAAAAATATTTCTGTTGCTATGTAAAATGTAATTTCACCTAGGGGATAAAAAAAATCTAATAAAATGTAATAAAGTTAAATCTTATCTTATTTTAAAAACTTATGTTGGGGTCACTGCTGTCATTTGTTTTGACTGTTTTAGCATTTAAGCTTTAGTAGTAGTGATTTTTCTTCTTGTTTCTTTCCTATCAGGTGCAGCAGCATCATGGTGGATTGGTCTTGTGCTGACTACTATCCATATATGGTACTTTAACATTTATCGTATCCAGAAGACACAAGACTTGTTTGTTCGGAGAGTCTATGAGGGAGCCTTTATTGAGCAGTCCTTACTCCTCAACACCCGTTTCAACATCGAGACCATAAAACGCAAGAAGAAACAGTAAGTTATTATGTGCACATGTTATCTAAGTCTTTCATCTTTTTTCTTTTAGACAGAAATTTAATTTTTAGTATAAGGTCATTATCACATTACAATGGAAACAGTTTCTCATAATGGCAAATATTTTCATATCAAGGAATAAGGAGAATGCCACCCCTGCTATGTTGTATCTTTGTGCAACAATGTGGCATGAGACCTATGAGGAGATGATGAATATCATGATCTCTATATTCAGGTGAGATAAACTCATGAGTCTGTGTTTTTTTTTAGCTAATACTTTCTAAGATTTTATCTTAAATAAAATAAGGAATAAGAAAACTCTTTTAAACAAATGTTAAATGAAAATTAGTTGCAATTTCCAAGCATTATTGTCTGAAAGTTCTCATTTACTTTTTTAAAATTATGAATTTATTCACACTTCATGTTTGTCTCATCAAGACTGGACAAGTACAGACCAAAGATAGAACCTAAGTTTGATGATTTCACCTTTGAAGCTCATATCTACTTTGATGACGCCTTTGAAAATGCCAGAGGAAATCAGGTTCGTCACCTGAACACATATGCAAAGGACCTTGTGCAAATCATCACAGAGGTTTATGGGTAAGAACCATGTTTACAGATAACCTGTCTGTCAGCAGTTTGTGTGACATGTCATTAGACTTGAGGTAAATTATTACAAGGTAAATTATTTATTGCTATCCCTTTTCTATATCATCAGCATCTTCAAGAACCTTAATAAAACGTTCTTTGGAGTACAGCAGCAAATTCCGGATCAGTCAATCATAGAGACGCCATATGGAGCTAGACTTGTTGTTGAAATGCCTCATGGGAATAACATTGTAGTTCACTTCAAAGACAAACAGAAAATTCGGAACAAAAAGAGATGGTCTCAGGTATGTAATAGCAAATGGATTATCTCAACACTTTAATCAACAACCTTTAGTTTGTTAACTGTTTTTTGTTTTCTGCAGGTTATGTATCTTTACTATCTTTTGGGCTGGAAACTTATGACCAAATATCACAAACTCTGGCAAAAGGGGTCTAATGAAAAGGATCTGAGGAAAGAGTTCCAGGTGAGACAGAAGACATTTTCTGGATATTTATTAGAGCAAGCATGTTAATTTTACTTTCAATGTGTGGTCAAAGACAACAGTGTTGAATGTACAAAAAACACAACTGTGCATTTATTCCAGAGAGAGAAACACAACACCTACCTCTTGGCTTTGGATGGGGACACAGACTTCCAACCAGCTGCTGTGATGCTTCTCATCGATCGTCTGAAAATGTATCCCCGTGTTGGTGCAGCATGTGGCAGAATTCACCCCACTGGATCAGGTTGGGAGCAAACCAGGGCTGTTTTGCACAAGACAAAGGGCCATGGTCAGGTTGTAAACCAGTTGTCTAATTGTCCTGCAGGTCCTGCTGTTTGGTTCCAGAAGTTTGAGTACGCTGTCAGTCACTGGCTGCAGAAGACAGCTGAGCATGTCTTTGGCTGTGTACTGTGCAGCCCAGGGTGTTTCAGTCTGTTCAGAGCAGAGGCGCTCATGGACGATAACGTGATGAAGAAATATTCAACCAAATCCACTGAGCCCAGCCACTACATCCAGTATGACCAAGGTACAAAACTGAACACTGCCAAAATTTTGAGATAACTGTTTTTTATTATATAATATGATCTTATGATCTTATATCTTACTTTTTGTACTACACAGTAGAAAAGTTGTTTTCTGTGATTACTTGTAGAAAAAGGTTTAACCTAGTTAGAGGTTTTCTGTGGGAACTTTGCTTGTTCTCTACGTGTATGCATATATTACTCCCCAAGGCTCAAACGCATGTCAAGTAAATTGATGTTAAAATGTGTTGCTCACATAGTTTACTGTTTTGCCATGTGATGAACTGGCAACCTGTCCATTGTGTTCCTCATAGACCACTGTTGTTAGACCATGTGACGCTGCTTGGATAAACGGATGTTGAGAATGGATGGATGAACAGATCTAATTATTCAATAAAGTCAAAATTCTTTCTCCGTATTTATGTTTCTTCCTTTCAAGCTTTCTCTTTACTACTCCAGCATCTAAATATATTTTTTGTTTTGCAGGTGAGGACCGCTGGCTGTGCACTCTGCTTCTGAAACAAGGCTGGAGAGTGGAATACAATGCAGCATCTGATGCCTACACCAACGCACCACAGGACTTTAAAGAACTGTACAACCAGGTCAGTACATAAACAGTGCAGAACATATTTAATGGAATTATAATTTCAAATGTAATGACATCATCATCTACTAATGCTGACTTGGTAGTTATTTAAATACAAATGCACTACAAGAAATAAGAATTAAATCCTTGGTATCCTGTGGATTAAGGTAATTTGGCCACCACTGATGTCATCCAGTGCTTTAGTTAGCAAAGCCTCAAACTGAAAGCTGTATTTTGACATCTCTAAAAATATTTTTTGTTATACTACTGTTCTATCAAACAATGGATCTGTGACTGTGCTTGGTTGATGCTTCAGTAAATATCAGTCTTCATTATATTATTTCTGAGTTCTTTTTCCGACCAATTTCGGTAATTAGTTTATTTATGGAATTTAGGTGAATAAAAGATTTCAAGACAAAAAAAAAGTGACACTAAAAATGGCTCTTACTTTTCTATTTAGCGGAAACGATGGGGTCCTTCCACGATGGCAAACGTTGTAGATCTGCTCGGTTCCACCAACCTCGTTTCCAAGAAGAATCCATCAATGTCCAAACCATTCATGTTCTACCAGCTGTTTGCCATGATTTCAGCCATTCTTGCTCCGTCCACCATCTGTCTCATGGTTGCAGGTAACTGTCGTTATGTACTCTGGACTTAACAAAGGCCATCTACCATTTAGATGTTATTAAAATTGGACATGTACAACACTTGTACTCCATTAACATTTAAAAAACTTGTGGAAATACCTTAAAATATATTGTTTCTGCTGTACCCAGGGAGTCTGTCCTTCATTATGGAAATACCTCCTTCTGCTGCTCTGATCATAGCTGTGATACCTCCTGCCATTTACTTGGGTCTTTGCTTTAAACTCAAGGCAGACACTCAGATCACTATTGCAGCAGTGTTGAGTGTTCTGTATGCATTCCTTATGATGGTGGTGACAATGTCCATTATTGGTAAGTGCTTATTTAGGTCTAATATATGTATCTTTTTTTTTTTTGCTTTACCTCTAAACATTGGTATTGTTGTTTACTGCCAGCCGCAATAGTGAAGGAAAAGACCATTCTGACACCCAGCAGCATTTTCATCGTGGCCATGTCCGTCATTTACATTGTCACTGCACTGCTGCATCCTCAAGAACTTCCTTTGCTGTTCTATGGATTACTCTACATCATCTGCATCCCAAGTGCCTACCTCCTGCTCACCATCTACTCCATGGTCAACATGAACAGTGTCTCATGGGGAACCAGAGAAACAAAACCGACTGCAGAGGATGCAACAACTGCAGACGCCATCCAGCAAACTAAAACACAAAAAGGTAGATTGGTACCACTCTGAATGACTAGAGTTGATATTTCTGCAACATAAACTGAAAATATTTTTTACATTTGCAGCAAAAAGTACTTTCAAACGACTCTGCTCCTGGAAGAAATTTGAAAAATCCAACCAGCGAGAAGAAGATAATCAGCTCGGTGTGAGACAAGAGATCCCAGAGTCTATACAGCTTGAACCTCAACCCCAGAACAGCATTGTGGATGATTTCCCCCAAAATGAAGAGTAGGTTTTAAAGATATGAAAAATGATTAAACTGCAAAATAGTAAATCAGTGGCTGATACTATTGTTTTTTTAATTTTCCTTTTAGGGAAGAGGAAACCATTTTTGACTCTCCAGTTCAATGTAAGTGCAAGAAAATGTTTACTTTTATAGAACTTTAATACCACAGTACTACATTATAACACATTAGTAGCTTTTTTTCACAAACACTTGAAAATATTATTTTTTCAAATAATTTTCTGCTCTACCCTGTTGCTTAGGTTGGAAAGCAGAAGTGGAGAGTTTGTCCAGCGACATTCAGCTGCAGGTGGATTCTCTTGATGAGGTGAATGTTCTTTAGCTTAATAGAGGCTTCATTATTATAAATACTTACAGCCATTTATTGAATTCTTTGTTTCACTCTCTATATGATGAATAGCACCATTGTTCACCACTCGTTATTCACATATTCCCAAGTTGAAGGTGAATTTGACTGGTTAATTCACCAGTAAACTGTATGTAATACTTATGTGATTGTAGTCACTGAATGACACCATGCTGAAACCTGTCAGCTAAATTTCAACAATGCCATGCTTCATTTGTTGTTGCAGGATGAGGATCAGTTTTGGAAGGAACTTATTGAAAAGTACCTGGAACCTCTGCAAAATGACAAAGAAAATCAGGAAAAGACTAAAAATGAGCTGCAAGAGCTCAGAAACAAGGCAAATATGGAGGACTTGAATGCAATGTGTTTGAGATCTGCTAGAATATATATATATATTTTTATGCTAACCTTTGTACTTCTTTCCGAACACAGATAAATTTTTCATTCTTCTTCTTGAATGCCCTGTGGCTGGTGGCAGCCTTCGTCTTTCAAGTCTTCAAGGTCTTTCAAATTCAGATTAATATTGTTGACTTGAACCTCAACGAAACTGGTGGAAAGTTCCAAGTTGAGCCAATGAGCCTCATGTTCATCCTGGGATTTGCTATTTCAGTTTTGCTTCAGTTTATTGGGATGTTGTGCCACAGGTGATCATTGATCATGTTACGCTTTTATCAAATATATTTCTGTAACTGGACTCAATTAAATAGAATCATGTAATACAATTTTTTCTCCTGCACTTTTAGAGTCTTCACCATCATCCATTTTGTGGCATTTTTAGAAACAGAACCAAAACAACAGAAATCTGCTGCAATAAAACAGGTATTATTTCTGTTTATTATTCAAACTAAACCTAAATATTGCTCAGATGTCTGCTATGCTGTCACACCACTGATACTCCCATTGTCAATTCATAATAAAAAATGTTCAGTATTTGTTTTTGGTAATTGTACAAAAATTACCTTCTCTAGCTCCAAAGTTTCGCTCAAGTATCACATGACAAAGTATTCATAAGTGAAAATGAATGTTGCTTCATTTAAAGTATGATACTAAATTACATTAGAATGAATAAAAGGAATAAAATCAGCTTCTTCTCATAATTCTTAAATATTCCCAATACAATAACTTTACATACTTCCTGTAGATGAATTCATGGAGTTATTACTTGGTGGATGTGTTCAAAGCCTTGCAGCATTTTTATCCACTAATGTTTCTTTGATCTCCTTCCAGAATGACTCCATGTCCAATGCTGATTCAAACTCAGGCTTTTCTTCCATTACTGACCAGAACAACATCAGAAAGGATGAAACTGACCATAAATTAAGTGACGGCTGGGACAGCGGTAATGACTCTCCAGAGCTGGACTTTGAGGACGGAACTGAGCAGGTTTAAGTTTTAAACAAGATTTTTTTTAACACTTTTGGCACTTTGATGTATTTCCTGTTTGATCATTTGAAATGATGATGCAAAGTAGGACACATATCATCAAGATCAACCTCAATATGAAGTATTTTATTTAACATTGTGATTTCTTAACTATTTATGACTTCTAAAATATAGTTCATGCAACAGTGTTTTTTTATGTTGTTCCAAATGTTATTGTGTTTTAATGTGCAGACTGATCCTGGAAGTCAGTGGTTATTTATTTTGAATCAACTAGTCAATCCATTAATTAAAGATTATTAACATTGTTAATGTTTATTTTATTCCTATTATCTGCCATTTTCATTAACACTATATTTTCAGTTTATTACAGTTTATAGGAGGTAAAAATTGAAGGATGAATTGGTTTTGAATGTAAATTAATTGAGGTGTTGCTACTGTTGTAAGTTAATCAAGAAAGTTTTTCTGATGAATTCTGCTGGGATCACTACTTGGATACATACAGGTATTACCTTGAAAATTGTTTTGTTAAAGTGCAAATACTGAATTATTTTAGTTGTTTTTACATTGCTTTGTGTGACACATTGTTTACAAACTTTATTTCCTGTTGTCATTTCAGTGTCTTCTGTTGAAATGTGTATATATAAAATATTCAAAGATATTTATGCACTCTTGCCTGTGTTTTATTTGACATGAAAACAAAACATAAACACAAAACTGCAGAGAAGACTGGTTGACAAAGGTTGAGGTTTTTATTTGAAGGAGTAAAAGGGGACATACTGATCTTATTTTTATTGGAAATATGGTGGTTATTACTACCCTTGCATCAATAAGCTCAGTAATTTTAAATGGTAATTATTTTTAACATTTGAATCCTCCTTAGGATTTACGCTGCACTCTTGGGGAAAACAAGAATATCAGCTTTCGATATGCAATTTGGCCACTAGATGTCAGGCCAGGCTGGATTACATCTTTTAGAACAGTGTCGTCCGAGTCCAGTTCTCGAGATCCGCCACCATGCGACTTTTAGATGCGTTTCTTCTCCAACACACCTGGATCAGATGAATGGCTTGTTAGCAGGAGATGAGTTACCGCTAGTGAGAAAAGTCAGCCTTTTGACTCAGGCGTGTTGAATCGAGGATGCATGTAAAAGTTGCAGGGAGGGTGGCAGCTCTCAAGCACTGGATCTGGCCACATCTGCTTTAGAACAATTGTTTTTTAAGATTTCATTTTGAGGTAAATAATTAATTTTCTGAATGTCCAACAAAAAAAAGACAGTAACGGAGAGGATGAAAAAAGGAATAGACAAAACAGAAGAAACCAAACATAGATGCAAAAATGACAGACTGAGGAGAAAAAGAGCACAGACGAGTAATCCTATATCTCAGGGTTTTTTTTCCTGCCACCTTTCTTTGGTGGCAGGAAATTCCTTTGGATTTAATTCAGGAAGAGATTTCATTGGGAAATATGATACAGTTTCAGGATGCATGACCTGATTCTGGTTCCCAGTAATTTATATTTTCCAGTTTTTGTTACTTAATATGATGATAGTTATCAGTGACACATTATTTTCATAGTTGAGGAGCAACAAAAATGACTTTTTCATATAAAAAAAAACTCATTTAGGTGTAGAAGCTTTTTTAACCAGTGCTGTACAATGAGAATTTTATACTGGTCAAAGGCCAACAAAGGTTGTTAGTATTCAATTATTCAGGGAGTTTTTTTAAATTCTCACAACTCTGATGGCATAAAAAGAAAAAGGAAGCAATCAATATCTGTGACACTTTAGAAAATTGCACAGATTTAAAAGTTGGCTTATAAACTCTTCCTATTAGAATATGCAAAAGAATAAAAAAATCAGTGGGAGGAGTATCTAAATCTGGGTTACACGCTTAGAGACGGAACATCCTCATAAGGAAACATTTTTCTCTCACTGTAATTATAACGTCAGAGATTTTGGTTTTTCTTCCTCCAAGCCTGGTTGTGTTTTTGACTTGATAAACTAAAACTTAACAAACTTAAACTAAGACTTAAATGTTACCTGATCTTAGACAAGTTTTAAATTCTTACATATTTATTGGAAATGTGGCTGTAACATTTTATTTTATGCACACAGCATTCATCAGAATTTCCAGACAAATGTTTGAGTTATGCAAATAAATTAGTATAAAAGCATATGAGTAGGTTTAATTAAGCTCTAATTAAGACCTCATTACGGCCATTCATTTCGTTGTTTTTTCTAGCGGTGTGTTTTGCTCGTTCATAACAGATTTATGACCTGATCCAGCACATGCGTGTGAACTACTTGGCAACAACAAAACTCCTAGCAGCAGCTTGTTCCTTGTCTTTTCCCACAGCAACTATCACATTTAAGGACATGCACGTGATCGTCTTGAGCTTAATTACAGAGTAAAAAATTGCATCTTCAAAGAAGCTTTGGATGAAAAACACAGTGAGAGGCTGTTTGTTTATCTGGTTACTATTCCAGATGAAAATAAGTATTAATCCAGCTTTTGTCAGCTCTGACAGAAAAAAATCTCATTGAGTTATAGATTCCTCAAGATTTTCTAATAGTGTTGACAAAGTGGTTTCCCCTCCTCCACTCTGAGAGAAGACAGCCTTTGGAACTGCAGTTCTGCAAGCCTGCCAGATGCTTCAATCTCAACAGAAAGTGAACCGCAGCCTGAAGTGTTGTGGTTCAAATGCCTACCACGACATTTATAAACATGCTAAATGTTGTCTACGTTATCGCAGCTACTAATGCTAAATCTCTGCCATTGCGAATACTATAACAACCACAGTTAGTCTGCGTCATCACCCATCTGCACAACATTTTTATCAATACTATTTAAAAATACACCATGGACTTAAAGGTATTGCTATGTAGTGCTACAATTTTTTTTCCTGATAAACAGTGCTGTAAAATCATCCCTCCTGCTTTTAGTTTGCCCCCTTGAGTACATAAGTGTGTTTTTACTTCCATTTTGATAGTTTCTCACTCCATTCAATTAATCACAGTGAGGTGAGTTCACACAGCACAATTTTTATTTATCTTTTGTTTGACCTTGTGAACTGATTCTCTGAACACACACCATCCATCCATCCATCCATCCATCCATCCATCCATCCATCCATCCATCCATCCATCCATCCATCCATTTTCTAACACCCTTGTCCCTCGTTGGGAGGGTTGCTGGTTCCTCTCCAGCTGCGTTCCGGGCGAGAGGCGGATTCACCTTGGACAGGTCGCCAGTCTGTCACAGGGCAACACAGAGACAAACAGGACACACAACCATTCACACACACACTCACACCTAAGGAGAATTTAGAGAGACCAATTAACCTGACAGTCATGTTTTTGGACTGTGGGAGGAAGCCGGAGAACCCAGAGAGAACCCACCATGCACAGGGAGAACAACTGCGCCACTGTGCAGCCCTGAACACAAACAAGTTTTCTTGATTAGTTTTAAGTTAATTTGATTTCATTCCAAATTCTTCAAAACAAACCTCGGTTCTAGTACATATGCACAATAAATTGTGAATATTTCTTTATTGGTTTTAGATTCTCATTCTCTTTCTGTAGTGTATTATTTGCATATGTGCTCATGACTTTCGTTGATTTAAGAGTTTTAACTTAAAGCTCAAGTATTTTGCACTTGCATTATTTTATTTTGAAGAGATGTGGGTTTTCTATGTGTTAGAAAGGGTCACTTCAAGATCTTTCCTCCATCTATGTTTTAAAGACACACCTCACCAGGCAGGTATTCCCAGAACACAAATGACAGGGACAAAATGCTGTTTACCTAATTATTTTTAATAGCCGGCTGGTACAACCTTGGCAATTTGTGTTAAAATTGCAGTTAATTATCTTTGGCACTTAATAGTGTTATTAGTCAAATGAAGCCTATTGTTGTGCTACTTCTGGGGAAGATCTGGGAAGAATGCTGAGTATTTGAGTCTTTGAGAAGAATCTAAGGTATGTTCAGTGACCTGACAGCCCATTGTTGTTGTCCAGTGTTTTGCAAACCTGGTCTCCTTACGTCGTTTAGGCACTGAAAAGATGATTTAGCACGCAACTTAATTGATGGCTTCTGCGGTACTTCAAAAATATGACGCAAACGTGGGAAGCCTGCTTTGAAAGCCAAAGCCCTTCCAGTTAGACACGATTTTAGTTACAGAAGTATTAAAGGGACAGCATTGTGTAAAATATTTTTTTTGAGCTTTACATCATATCATAATGTTATTCCCTCATGAAAGTCCTACCTGTGTTGCTTGGATTCTTTCATGAATGTTTGAGAATTTTGCCCCCAAAAAAGCTCATTGCTCTGTAAATACTATTTGCTTCTCAATACATATTAAAATTAAGTGTACAACCCTGAAATTAACTTATTGCACCTAAATATTTAAAACATATTTGCTCAAGCATCAAACCTATCCCTGATCTAACTGTTAGCCCATTTTCATGTACAGCTGGGATCCTCATGGATTTTATAGTATTAATGCTATCTAAAAGTACACATGGAACCTAAAGCTAGTATGTTGAGTACATAAATGTGTTTCTAGTGCCATCTTGGTAGTTTATAACTCCATACAGTTTCACAGTGAGGGAAAGTCACATGAAAATATTTTCATTTTTTTTCTGTTTGCTTTGTCAACTCTGAACAAACTCTCTTTGTTCCAGGTTAGTTTTAAAGTTAGTTTGATTTCATTCCAAATTCTGCAAAACAAAAACGTGGTTCTTATGCATATTCACACTGAACTGGATTAATACTTGCTTTATTGGTTTAAGAATCTTAATTGTTCATTTTTGCACTTTTTGTAATGCATTATTTTCATTTGTACCTTTAAGTTTAGCTGAATTAGCCAAGTAAGATTTCTTACTTGAAGTTTTTGTAGGGCTTGCTACAAGATCTTTCCTCTATTTATTTTTTAACACCCCACCTCACCAGGCAGGTATTCTTAGAACCATAATTGGCAGAGACAAAACGTTGTTTGGTTAATTATCTTTAATGACCAGTTGGTTTCCAATTTTTATAAAACTGCTATGCTTATTATCTTTAGCACTTATTCATAGTCAAACTACCCCTATTGTGGTACAACTTCAAGTCTGAGAACGATGCTGAATACCTGAGTTTCTGGACAGAATTGAAAGAGAGGCGTGCAGCGTCAGTGTGATGGTTCCTTTTTTCCATGTTTAAATGTGTATGGCACATTTAAAATAACAACAGCGGTTGACCAAAGTGTTTCACAAGTTACACAAACCATCATAGCATAAAACAAAGACTAAAAAAGGAAAAATAAAACACAGAGCTTTTAAACAGCAAACATTAAACAAGTTCTGCCCGTGCTTTCCAGTCCTTATCTTCGTGACACACTGCCCTACAATTTTTTTAAGTGTGTTCCTGCTGAGAACGCCAAGTATTTGAAGTCCTAAGTTAACTTAAGGTTAACTACTCCTGTGTGTCACCTGATGGTCTCTTGTTGTCAGTGATGCCAAATTTATCTGTATGGTACATTTAAAACAACAGCAGCTGAACAATGTGCTTCACAATATTCACAATATTTAATTGAGATGTAATGTGATTTTAGTGTTCCCTTTAAGTTTGTGAGCTGTATATTGAACAGAATGTTGATGCACTGTTTGACAACCGGGATTAGTTGTAATGTACGTGTTTTTGAATTGAAATATTTCTTTTGTAAAGTGCCTCAAGACAACATTTGTTGTTAATTCTGTCTTGGGTTTTTCATCATGATGGATGGAATTAGATAATACTAAATGGTTTTGGTCCAGCACCTTCAGGTGCCAGCTACAAAACTGAAGATGAAAAGCAATTCTCTTTTAGCATCTAACATGACAAAGAAACAGAAGATGAAAAGCAGAAGAGATGATTTGGCAGGTTGGTATCGGGGTGTGGAGACTTTACCATCTTATCAGATTTTACAATATTTTCCTTCGAACAGATGTGTTAATTTTTCTGTTGAATAGTATAAAGTACATTTTGAAATATGAGGGACAGTCATGACAAATGGATGTGGGAAATATTTTTTATTCTCTTCCTTAAAGCTTCATTGCATGAAGTGAATAAGACAAAGATTTTTGTGATTAGTCATTACTTAAACAATAAGATTTAGCACAAGGAAATGTATTCTTCCGCAGAAGTAAAAACAAAAACCTCTGACTAAACAGACAAACCGAATCAAAAAAGGTCAAAACAAATAATGACCTTTTTCTTTTCATTTAATAAATACCAAAAGCAAAGCATTAATGGCTGTCATCTTGAAAAATGTCTTCCTCCTTTCATAATCAGCTTCAGTGTTTTATCAAACAATTCTTTTGCAGATGTCTGTCTTCTTTATCCAATTTCTACTTCTTGTTTCAGCAAAGGAAGAATTTATCTGGACTTGTGTGTACAACTAAACTCATTGCATACTTTACATTAGCTTCATTTTTCCTGGCTGAGAGGCCAATAGTCACATCTGCTTTATCTAGTTTTCCTTGATACTACATTACATTCTGGGTAATGAAGCGTAGGCGTAAATTCAATCTGGAAGACTCTTTAGCCCCACCTGCATCATCCAACCGGCACTTCCTGCTAATCATTGCTGATCATCTAACACCTGTCCAAATCAAGGCACGCCCAATCCCCGACCGAGTTCCAGCTGAAAAGGACCTCCATTCACGGTGGCTCTCGCTTTCCAGCGGAGCTCAACTCACCTCCAACCCCCTCACCTCCACGGCTCGGCCATCCGGCCGTATCCCTCATCGCCTCCACCACCAGTGCCGGGTCCCGGGGGATGACGACCCGGTCAGCGTCCGGAATGTTCGTCCGAGCCCATCGCAAAGCTTGCGATAATAGATGTCCTCAGCCGGGGCCCGAGCGCCAAAGTTTAACTTATGCTGTTAATAAATTTTTTCTAATTTTTTCCCTTTCTCTGTCTGAGTCTCTCCAGATTGAAATATTAGTTGTGAGGTTAATGACATTATTACACTATAATGAAACTTTGGGTTTCATGGATTTAGACTCTCCTCATGTTGTATCCAGCCTCAAACAGCTAGAATCTGCCTCCAACATTGGCTAAGGAGTTTGATGCAGAAGATTTTGTCAGTGAAAATTATTGCTACAGAAAATGTCCTGGTTTCCTTTTAGAAGTTTTCCTTCTAGAAACACTTTGCTAATGCTCTCTAATCACAAATATAATAACCAATAATGAATGAATGCACGTTAACATAAACAATCTCTTAATGGCACCTTACTTGGTAAAACATAATAAAAATATAGTTATAGTCACAATTTTAGTATATTACTTTAATGGCAAAAAACTACCGTAGTGCTTCCTGAAAACAGTTATTTCCTTGAGCGAAGGGAAAAAATGTATCTATATGTCTGTATTTCTAAAGACAAAAGACATCTTGGTTATATTCTGTACATTGTGACAAATGGGTATTTTCTTAACAGGTTTCATTTAAAATGTCTGTTTCCACATTTATTTATTTATTTTTGCAATCTTTTTTTTTAATTCATATTGCACATTATGAATTCACTTACCTGAACTTGCTAAACCTGTTACACATTTCCTAGGTACTTATTGCAGGTGGAGCTTAAGGTAGCTTATGAGTCATATAGGTGACATAAAAGGTCGATGGTCGTAGGAGAAAACACCAGAGACACAGAGCATCCATAAGTGGGAGGTACGATGGAGGAGGCAAGCACAGAACTCAAGTAAGTAATTTGTTAATCTGGTTTACATATATGCTGCAACTGTGGTAACCAATGACAACTAATATATAAACAAAGATCTATCTATCTATCTATCTATCTATCTATCTATCTATCTATCTATCTATCTATCTATCTATCTATCTATCTATCTATCTATCTATCTATCTATCTATCTATCTATCTATCTATCTATCTATCTATCTATCTATCTATCTATCTATCTATCTATCTATCTATCTATCTATCTATCTATCTATCTATCTATCTATCTATCTATCTATCTATCTATCTATCTATCTATCTAATCAGACAAAGGCTGATTAAGGAAAATTGCTATTTCACTACTTCAAAACCTATTTACTATATTGCGCTGTCGTTGCAATAACGTTCATCAAGAATTAATGTATATATATTTTTACAGTGTTTGATAATGGAAAAGCTTGTTTTAGAAACCAACCTTATCACAATTTAACACCATGCGTCTATTCCAGGAGGCCGTGGGACACCTGTCGGGAGGTTCCTGTAATCGAAGACGAGCACACACCTTGGAAGTTGTTAAAGCTTCTAAAGATCATCGCTTTGTTTGCAGTTGCCATCATTGTGTTTGGATTGGCAATATGTAGCAAGGTTAGCTTCATTTTTAAAGATTTAAATTCTGAATTTCTAATATTTTTCTGCTGTACTTAGAATCCCACTTTTCTAGATTTCATTGCTGAGATACAGTAAATCTCAACAGTCATTGAAGGTACCAGTGTCCTTAAAAAGCTTCTTTTATTTTCCAGGCTTCTTTCCTTCTCCTCATCACTTTGTCCCATGAAGATACAAAGACCCTCCAAGCAGAGCAGAAACCCCTCACACTGCTGTGTATTGGCTGCTCTCTCATTGCACCCACTGTTCTTCTGCTGCTGAAAAGCATCTGGAAATCATGTTACAAATCATCAAAGCTGCCAAGAAAATCATCTGTAGCCCTGGTAAGAACAAGATAATATTTACTAACTGTATCTCAATTCTTACGGATCCTGAAAAAAACAATGACTGACATTTTATATTTCCTTGTTTCTGAGACATTTTGTTGAATTGAACTTCTTATTTGTCCCCCAGGTTTTGTTCTTCGAGTTCCTTGCTTCTGTGGGGTTAGCAGTGCTTACCATTGTAGCAATGCCTCACTTGGACATTGTAACCAACGTGACCATCCTGAACAGTGTAGCTGTCCTCTCTGCATTCCTGCAAGCAGTCGCTCAGTGCACTGCCAAAAGGATGAACATCTTCCTGCTGCCTTCTATCATCGCAATCTTGTTTATTTTTGTTGGTTACTGCTTTTTCCTGGTCCTGTACATTTTGAAAGACCCCACCGATGTGAAGACAGCCATCTGGGTGGGTCTTGCTGTTGGTGGGTCAATCTTGGTGTCTTTCAACTGGTGGGAGAATTACTTCAGGGTGATCTGTGTGAATAGCAAATCCAACATCCTGAAAAATCTGTTAGAAGACTTGATCAAGAGTCAGAACATGCTGCACATCATGTCCAGCGTACTGAGGATTGTGGTCACTGCCTGTGTGCTTGGTGCCTTTGTTCCTCTGGCCAAGATGGACTGGGACATTGTGACCTCCATTCCAAGCAGGGAAACAAGAATTGTAGCCATCATCATTGGGGTCCAGCTGATCTCCTCCGCGCTCTGCCATTGGTTTGCTTTGGCAGCCTGTAAGATGCATGCTGTACGCCGATGCTTCATCGTGCCTTTGTACCTGGCTTCACTGGCTGTGATGGTGCTGTTCATCGTCCCTGTTATTCTGGATTATCAGGACCACCGGTTAAACTTGAACACAACTGAAAACATTAACTTCACAAGTTACTGCGCTGAAGCTGTGAATGTAAGAAATCAAAGTCTGAGAGGAAACCTGTTCCCACATCTGGTTTTGGATGTTGCCCAAACAATCTGCTTCCTGGACATGTCCAACACAGCCAACATCGGCTTACTGACAGGTAAAAAGAAAATAAAGACAAGCTGTCGTTGTCATCTGGGTATCTTGCGTTTTAGCAAGTTAATTGTTTTGGCTGTTTTAGCATTTAAGCTTTAGTAGTAGTGATTTTTCTTCTTGTTTCTTTCCTATCAGGTGCAGCAGCATCATGGTGGATTGGTCTTGTGCTGACTACTATCCATATATGGTACTTTAACATTTATCGTATCCAGAAGACACAAGACTTGTTTGTTCGGAGAGTCTATGACGGAGCCTTTATTGAGCAGTCCTTACTCCTCAACACCCGTTTCAACATCCGGACTAGAAAAAGCAAGAAGAAGCAGTAAGTTAGTTACTATGTGCATATGTTGTGCAACTTTTTCATCTTCTTTCTTTTGGGCAGAAATTTCTGTTTCAGTTTTTAATAGTAATCATAAAGCAATTGCTTATATTTGCAAATATTGTCACATCAAGGAATAAGGAGGACGCCACTCCTGCTCTGGTTTATCTCTGTGCAACAATGTGGCATGAGACCTATGAGGAGATAATGAATATCATGATCTCTATATTCAGGTGAGTTAAAGGAAGTGCTTTTATACCCACCTTAAGAGTCTCTATTATATAAGCTAATAGTATATCTGAACTTTATATCAAAGGCTTTATAATAAATGAAACATTTCCTTTATGCAGAAAATTTCCTGAAACAAACATTTTAGGAAAATTAATTATGAGTCCATTCAATTTAAGGATTGTCTTACAATTTTATTTGACTTTTTTTCCCCCAATGAATTCATTCACACTTAATGTTTGTCTCATCAAGACTGGACAAGTACAGACCAAAGATAGAACCTAAGTTTGATGATTTCACCTTTGAAGCTCATATCTACTTTGATGACGCCTTTGAAAATGCCAGAGGAAATCAGGATCGTCACCTGAACACATATGCAAAGGACCTTGTGCAAATCATCACAGAGGTTTATGGGTAAGAACCATGTTTACAGATAACCTGTCTGTCAGCAGAGTTTGTCTGAACTGTCAATAGGGTTTAATAATGATCATGTTTTCCACATGTTAGAATAACTTGTTTTGCCAACAATTGTTGGAGGAAAATTGAAAAACCAAGATGTTTTATCACAATCTGTCTTGATTAATAAGTCAAGAATTAAACTTGATCCACAGCTATTAAAATGACATTATTTGAGTAAGAAACTGACCAGGCCGTGAATAGAAAACATGTTTTTTTTTTAAGATTATTTACTTGCATGTGAATTTCTAGCAAGTTTGTGTAGATTTGACATGTTCAGATAATACAGATTGCTGGTTATTTTGTCCAAGTTTTAATTTGTTTAAGAGTTTATTGTTCAGATCTATATTGGTGACATTCTGGTTAGAGGAGACGTCTGTTACCTGCTAGATGGTGTCACCTCCTTCAATATAAAATTAAAAGAGGTGACAGCCAGACTTTTCCTGACTGGCTCGCCACTCAGAATCACCTCATTATTAATTATATTCACTTATTTACTCCAAATAACATAAGTTTGTGCCAATTAATTTTAATCCCTAAAAGCAACATTTGAAACACTACTAGAGATGAAAATGATCCAAGGTAAATTATTTATTAGTATCCTTTCTCTCTGTCATCAGCATCTTCAAGAACCTTAATAAAATGTTCTTTGGAGTACAGCAGCAAATTCCGGATCAGTCAATCATAGAGACGCCATATGGAGCTAGACTTGTCGTTAAAATGCCTCATGGGAATAACATTGTAGTTCACTTCAAAGACAAACAGAAAATTCGGAACAAAAAGAGATGGTCTCAGGTAGGTAGTAGCAAATGAATTATCTCAACACTTTAATCAACAACCTTTAGTTTAACTATTTATTGTCCGCAGGTTATGTATCTTTACTATCTTTTGGGGTTTAAACTCATGACCAAATATCACAGACGCTGGAAGATGGGGGAAGAGGAAACCGATCTAAGGATAAATATGAAGGTGAAATAGAAGAAACTTTCTGGGTATTTTATGAAGTGCAAAAATGTTCATTTAATTTTCAGTGTTGAATGTACAAAAAACACAACTGTGCATTTATTCCAGAGAGAGAAACACAACACCTACATCTTGGCTTTGGATGGGGACACAGACTTCCAACCAGCTGCTGTGATGCTTCTCATCGATCGTCTGAAAATGTATCCCCGTGTTGGTGCAGCATGTGGCAGAATTCACCCCACTGGATCAGGTTGGGAGCAAACCAGGGCTGTTTTGCACAAGACAAAGGGCCATGGTCAGGTTGTAAACCAGTTGTCTAATTGTCCTGCAGGTCCTGCTGTTTGGTTCCAGAAGTTTGAGTACGCTGTCAGTCACTGGCTGCAGAAGACAGCTGAGCATGTCTTTGGCTCAGTTCTCTGCAGCCCAGGGTGTTTCAGTCTGTTCAGAGCAGAGGCGCTAATGGACGATAACGTGATGAAGAAATATTCAACCACATCCACTGAGCCCAGCCAATACATCCAGTATGACCAAGGTACAAAATTTAACTCTATTAAAAGTTTTTGATAACTTTCTTTGTCATAATATAATAGAATCTAATTTAAGAAAATAATTTCACATTGTATACTTTTACACTGCAATGTGGTATACAGTTGGTTTCTGTGGTTTTTCACAGGTTACTCAGCTATCTGTGGAAACTTTGCATATTCTCTACTTTCATCCACATGTTTCCTTCCAAAGCTCCAAAGTATGCATGTTTATTTAATTTGTGCAACCTGTCCATTGCGTTGCTCATAGTCCACTCTCATTAGGCAACTTCCCCCAAAAGACCCTGTATGGATTAAATGGATGTTTAGAATGGATGGATTAAAGATCTACATATCCCATAAAGATGCTATTCTTTCTCCATCTTTGCGTTGACTTTCAAGTTTACTTACTTTTCCAACATCTAAATATATTTTTTGTTTTGCAGGTGAGGACCGCTGGTTGTGCACTCTGCTTCTGAAACAAGGCTGGAGAGTGGAATACAATGCAGCATCTGATGCCTACACCAACGCACCACAGGAGTTTAAAGAACTGTACAACCAGGTCAGTACATAAACAGCATAGATCCAGTGTAGAACTATAATTCAGAAATGATTACGCACACCACAAGAAATAAGAAATGTCCTTTGCTTCCTGTGGATCAAGGTAATTTGTCCACCACAGATCCCATCCAGTGCTTTAGATTGCAAGACCTCAAACTCAGAGTTGTACTCATTGAGATCTCTAAAAGAATTTTGTTGTTGTTGTACTCAATATGTTCAACCAGACAATGGATTTGTGACGTTGATGCTCCATTAGTTATCAGCCTTGCTTATTTTACCTCTGAGTCATTTTTAATTTTCAGTAATTGGATAAATTAATGGAATGCAAGCGAATAGGACAAAAAGAGGTTTTAACTTCATAACAACAGCTGCTTTTCAACTTAGCGGAAACGATGGGGTCCTTCCACGATGGCAAACGTTGTAGATCTGCTCGGTTCCACCAACCTCGTTTCCAAGAAGAATCCATCAATGTCCAAACCATTCATGTTCTACCAGCTGTTTGCCATGATTTCAGCCATTCTTGCTCCGTCCACCATCTGTCTCATGGTTGCAGGTAACTGTCGTTATATACTCTTGACTTAACAAAGGCCATCTACCATTTAGATGTTATTAAAATTGGATATGTACAACACTTGTACTCCATTAACATGTAACAAGCTTGTGGAAATACCTTAAAATATATTGTTCCTGCTGTACCCAGGGAGTCTGTCCTTCATTTTGGACATACCTTCTGCTGCTGCTCTGATCATAGCTGTGATACCTCCTGCCATTTACTTGGGTCTTTGCTTTAAACTCAAGGCAGACACTCAGATCAATATTGCAGCAGTGTTGAGTATCATGTATGCAATCCTTATGATGGTGGTGACAATGTCCATTATTGGTAAGTGCTTATTTAGGTCTAATATGCGTACATTTTTTTTGCTTTACCTCTAAACATTGGTATTGTTTGTTTGCTGCCAGCCTCAATGGTGAAGGAAAAGACCATTCTGACACCCAGCAGCATTTTCATTGTGGCCATGTCCGTCATTTACATTGTCACTGCACTGCTGCATCCTCAAGAACTTCCTTTGCTGTTCTATGGATTACTCTACATCATCTGCATCCCAAGTGCCTACCTCCTGCTCACCATCTACTCCATGGTCAACATGAACAGTGTCTCATGGGGAACCAGAGAAACAAAACCGACTGCAGAGGATGCAACGACAGCAGCCGCCATCCAGCAAACTAAAACACAAAAAGGTAGATTGGTACCACTCTGAATGACTAGAGTTAATATTTCTGCAAAATAAACTGAAACTTAGTCTCACCTTTTACAGCAAAAAACACCTTCAAACGAGTCTGCTCACAGATGAAATGTTGTAAAAAGTCCAACCAGCGAGTAGAAGATGAGCAGCTCACCACGAGACAAGTGATCCCAGAGTCTATACAGCTTGAACCTCAACCCCAGAACAGCATTGTGGATGATTTCCCCCAAAATGAAGAGTAGGTTTTAAAGATATGAAAAACGATTAAACTGCAAAGTAGTAAAGCAAATTAAAAAAGTATTGTTTTTTAAACTTTCCTTTTAGGGGAGAGGAAACCATTTTTAATTCTCCAGTTCAATGTAAGTGCAAGAAAATTGTTACTTTTACAGAGCTTTAATACCATAGTACTACATTATTATACATTAATGTATATTTTTTTCCAAACACTTAATGATATCAGGTTTTCAAATGATTTCCTGTCCTGTCTTGTTGGGCAGGTTGGAAAGCAGAACTGGAGAGTTTGTCCAGCGACATTCAGCTGCAGGTGGATTCTCTTGATGAGGTGAATGTCCTTTAGCTTAATAGAGGTTTCGCTCTTATAAATACTGACAGGCATTTATTAAATTCTTTGTTTTACTCTCTGTATGATGAATAGCACCATTGTTCACTATTTGTTATTCAGACATTCAAAGCTGATTTATTTGCTTTTAAAGAATAATTTAATCTGGTGATTGTTTATCAGGATTTTTGTTCATTTTAGACATTAAACTAATGTATTCTTGCAGGATGAGGAGCGGTTTTGGAAAGAACTTATTGAAAAATATCTGGAACCTCTGCCAAATGACAAAGAAAAACAGGAAAAAACTAAAAATGAGCTGCAAGATCTTAGAAACAAGGTAAAAGGGGAGAGTACTGATGTAAGACTTTTGACATTTGCTTGAAAATTTGACATTTTTCAACCTAACCTTTGTACTTCTTTCTGAACACAGATCAATTTTTCATTCTTCTTCTTGAATGCCCTGTGGCTGGTGGCAGCCTTCATCTTTCAAGTCTTTAAGGTCTTTGAAATCCAGTTTGACATTGTTGACTTGAACCTCAACAAAACTGGTACAAAGTTCCAAGTTGAGCCAATGAGCCTCATGTTCATCCTGGGCTTTGCTCTTTCAGTTTTGCTCCAGTTTTTTGGGATGTTGTTCCACAGGTAATCACTGATTAGATTTTTTTTTCTCAACTTTATTTCTGTAATTAGACCCAAACAAAAAGATGAGTATAGTACAAAACGTTTTCTTCTCCACTTTTAGAATTATGACTCTCATTCATTATGTGGCATTTTTGGAAACGGAGCCAAAACAACAGAAGTCTGCAAGAACAAAGGTAAATATTTTTGATTTTTATTTTACCTAAACCAAAAAATTGCTTAGAAGTCTTCCATGTTATATTACCACAGATATTCCAAGTGCCAATAATTAATACAATTATCACAACATCTTTTCAACAATTTTTTATTCAATAACTTCGCTATCTCCCAAAGTTATTCCCTGTTCTTGTGGATTAAATTGGGAAGAGACTATAGATGTGAGCACAAACAACACATAGACTGTATCTAATAACCTAAACTAAATTAATTAGCATACACAAATTATGATAAAAATCATCTTGAAACTATATATATTTTACATACAATACAATAGATGTAAATAACAAGTGTGGATATGGTAATTAATACTAAAAATAATTAGAAAGACTCAGGCTTTGGAATGTTTGACACAAGTGAAGCTCCACGAAACTCAATGTCAGATGATAGATGGTGCAGCCCCCCCCATTCCTCTCCGCCCCAACAAACCAAAAACAAGAACAAGAACAAAAACAAGAACAAAAAAGTGCTTCCAGCCCTCTCTGCTGGACATTTTGCAGGCTGTAAGTACCTGTTTCCAAATGTTTTGGGACCTTCCACTACTATTCTGAAAAAAAAAAAACTGTATTTGAAACCCAACAGACATCAACATCTAACTACTCTACATACCTAAACTGGATATATGTTGATAAAACAACGTGTCATTAAAAACTTTCACATGGCTTAGACTCTACTGACCTTTCATATAACATTTGATTCAGATACTGTGTAAGAAATATTCACAGCAGACGGTGTGCAAAGGCAGTGATGATACCCAACTCTGCCTCATGGTGGTGCTGTTGAGTAGTAAATGGGACTCTACTTGGGTTCATGTTAGTACTATTATGGGATGGGAAGTATCTTAATAATAATAATTGGAAGATTGTGTTGTTAATTGTGAGTTGCTGCCATTTCAATTTATTGGTCAGAAGAAAAAAAAATATATACATATATTTGATAGCTTTTACAGAAATCTCCAGGAGGAGTAAAGTTTATTTTAGAATACAATTTTTAAATTTATTATGTAGCGCTTTCTGTCATCTATGCTAGATTTAACGCTCCGGGTTCGTAAAGCTAACTGTAATGCCCCATGGTCCAGCCAGTGAAACTGAGTATGTCTGACCCAGAAATAAGGACACTTTACAAGGATAAAGAATTTATTTACTAACTCAAGAATGGAAATTAAACTATACCACAGTTATCACTGTGGGAATCATATTTAGACCCAAACGTCTTCTTGTTACCCTTACAAATGTTAACACAAATAACAAATAAAAGTACAAAAGATTTTATCAACAGAGAGGTTGATAAATAGGGACTCTCCCTCTGTGTTAAACACCTCAAGAGTTCGGAAGTAACTTATTTATAACATTCCGGAACACATAAGAGTTCTTAATTATAATAACATTGTGCATACCATAACTGGCATTGTTTACTGGTGGGTCCACCAAACAAAAGAAAACAAATAAATGCCGGCAAAACAGTCATTAAAACCTCTCGTTGCAGGCGTGTTATTGACTCCACTCACCCGGGATCCTCACAGCACCCTTATCTGTCACACCTCATGTTGAGGTGTACTTTCCACATAAACTATACCATGTTGTTCTTTCTTAAAGAAACAGAACACCACATTTTAACCACACATATTAACCAGTCTTTTACTTCGACTTTTTAATTTATTTTTCTTCCACCATAAGTCTTGGGAATTATTATATCTTACTTTAAGATATTAATTTACATACATTAAATTTGTTAACCTTGTCATTTTTTAAAACAACAATAACACACACATTTCTGGGAACCCAGAGGGTTACAATTATGTTAAATATGAGCACCTAGCAGGTAATCAGTTTTCTGATTACCTGCTAGGTGGCTGAAGGTGTTGCAGCATTTTTATCCCATAATGTTTCGTCTTTCTTTTCCAGAGTGACTTCATGTCTAATGCAGATTCAAACTCACTCTTCAACTCTGTGACTGACATGAGCAACATCTCACAGGATGAAACTGAATTTGATTTAAGTGATGAGTGGGACAATGAAGACAGCTCTCTAGAGGAAAGTGAGGAGGAAACTCGGGAGACTTAGGTTTTAACAAGACTGTTTCTGCACCTAAACACTTTTAGCACGTTGATCTGCTGGTTCATAAATCTTTTTAAATGACACTGCAAAGTAGGACACATACGATGAAGGCAACCTAAATATGAAGGATTTTATTTAAATATTATGACTTCTTAACTATTTATCATTTTGAAAAAAAGAGTTTTTTTATGTTGTTCCTTTTTTTGTATAAAACTTTTATGTGTGTAATGTGTAGATTGGGTCTTGAAATCAGTGATCAATATTTACTTTGAATCAAAACTGTCTAAGCTAGTCAATCCATTATTGAAAACTTCATAAATGTTGTGATTAATGTTTCATTTATTCAATTTATCAGAAATTTTTATGAACTCAATACTTTTATTTTATTGCAGTATATTGAAGGAAGAAACTGAGGGATGAATTAATCTCGAAAGTACAATATTACTACAGTGTTATTACTGCCTTAAGCTATTCAAGGAGGTTCTTTCTTGGGAAAAACCTGTAAAATCTGGTTGGCTCACCTATATGTATTCACTACTTGAATACATATAGGTGTTAACTCAAAAACTGTTTTGCTAAAAATGCAAATGTAAAATTATGTTTATTGTTTTCAAATTGTTTTGTGAGATCCGGAAAGTGTACACATTGTTTACAATATGTATTTCCTGTTGTCGACATCTGTGTTGGACATGTCTCTTGTTGCTTTTTGGAAAACAAAATTGCTGAGATGACAGAAATACTTTCCACACACTCCACTGACCATATACGGTGTACTGCAAAAATAATGTGAATTTATGATTTCAAATAATTAACCTTGGAAATAAAACTGAAAGTTTCTGTTCCATAATTTAGCTTCTTCTTTTTTTTTTTAAACAATCCTCAGAACAGTTGTATTGTTTTAAAGTAGCACTAAAAAGCTAAAAAGCAAGAAACATTTTTGCGTTGCTTTAATTTTTTTTTTGTTTAAATATTGCTTCATGCCAATGATTTTATGACATAGAAAGTTTCTGTTTATTTAATAATAAACAAGACCATGTTTGTGAAGAAAGTGTGTTTCTTGGATGAATGGGAGATTGGAGTGTGTTTGTCATATCCATGAAAAACTTGCTAAATCTTTTCTTCCAGGCTAACAGCTTTATCTTCTGTTAACTCTTAAACTCCTGGCATCCAATGTGCTTACAGTTATTTCTCTGATTAGGAGCGACTGTGAAAATGGACCCTGCTACATGTGGTCAGTTGCTGTCTGAGCCAAGCAAGCAACAGTCCCCTGAGCTTTGGGCAGTTTGTGTACCAGCTCCAAAATAAAGAGCAGGTTTCATATGTCAGAGACTTTCCCATGATACGGGACAATATCATGGGACAATTTGATAGTGCTCAAATTGTCTCTGCATCTTTGGACAATTTGACCGGTCAAATTGTCCCATGACGCAGGATAACTTACGTGGAAAAAAAAACAGACTTGGCAAAGAGCTGAGAAGAATTGCTACAAAACAGAAATAACCAGTCAAACACAGCACCCAGCTTATGTATAAGGTAAATGCATTCTGTGCACAGGATTCAGATTTTATTTTTTAATAATTGAGCATATTGTGATTTCCCCCTTGTAAAAGAGAAGCACAAACAATTCACTATTCAAGAGGGGTGAAAGTGCATTTCAGATTTGTAACTGTATATCTGAACCAATATTAAATTTTCAGAAGCAGGTAGCGCTAAAAAGGTTTCTGCATGAGAGATTCGTGAGAGCTTTAGAAAGGAGGAAGAAGGAAACATTTTCTTTTTGAACCCCTCCCTTGGCGTGGCAAACATGTCTCTCCCTTATGAATGGAGAATTAGATAATATTGTCAAACAATAACTATGCTGTAATAATGTCTTGTGATGTAACAAGACCTACTTTAAAATCAATGTCCGATTTTAGGATCCCTGTACTTATCTAACAAGTTTTGTCTATTATGATAGAAATCACAAAGGGTATCTTTATTATTATTATTATTATTATTATTATTATTATTATTATCCATCCATCCATCCATCCATCCATTTTCTATACACCCTTCTTCCCTAATGGGGTCAGGAGGGTTGCTGGTTCCTCTCCAGCTGCGTTCCGGGCGAGAGGCGGGGTCACCCTGGACAGGTCGCCAGTCTGTCGCAGGGCAACACAGAGACATACAAGACAAACAACCATTCACACACACACTCACACCTAGGGAGAATTTAGAGAAACCAATTAACCTAACAGTCATGTTTTTGGACTGTGGGAGGAAGCCGGAGAACCCGGAGAGAACCCACCATGCACAGGGAGAACATGCAAACTCCATGCAGAAAGACCCCGGGCCGGGAATCGAACCCAGGACCTTCTTGCTGCAAGGCAACAGCTCTACCAACTGCGCCACTGGGCATATAATTATTATTATTATTATTATTATTATTATTATTATTATTATTATTATTATTATTATTATTATTATTATTATTATTATTATTATTATTATAGGTCTTTTTTCAGTGCAGCTTGAGTTTTGAGTAAGAGCCTTGGTTCTGCACAATAGAAAAATTAACCACTCAAACAAAATATTAAAAGCCTAAAATCACAATAAAATTCTATTATGAGTGACATAATGTCATGCGTATGTAAATTTGTCTTTAACTGTATATTTAGATTATTCCTGAAAAGCATTTTTTTAAGTTTCATCGCTCAGTCTAGTTTTTTTCTGGTTTACAATATCTGATGACAATATTGTTTGCTTTTTGTAATTTCTTTGACCTACGTTGGCAACCTGCCTGCTATGTGTCTGCAGGCATGGAGGGGAGGGAGCAGGACTGAAAGGGCTCATGAATCATGCAGGTAAAAAGATTATAAGGATGAGAGAGAAAATCAGAGAGCATTACTGGACCTACAATGGAGGAGGACATCAAGAGGAGAAGAGAGCTCAAGTAAGTAATGCATTATTAAAAGTTTATTTTATCTTTATTAAGATAAAACATTAAGAGTCCTCAATAAGTATTTATTAAATTCCAAGGTGAAAAAGGAAGAAAACTGACCTCAATAACCTCTATGTTAATAATAATTTATATTTCATGTTAAAGATTGATCTAAACGTGCAAGAGCAGAAATGTTAATCCATAAAGAACAGTTTGATTCTAAATAATTCCTTCTTGTAACCATCCTCCTTCCCCAAACTGTGGCTTTTTGTGCTGTAATTTAGAAGACCTTGGGACACCTGTCGGGAGGTCCCTACCATTGAAGACGAGCACACACCCTGGAAGCTGCTTAAGCTTGTAAATATCATCTCTTTGTTTGCAGTAGCTATCATTATCTTTGGACTGGCGATATGCAGTAAGGTAAGCTATTTCTATATGACTTTTTATGCTAAACAGATGAAACAAATACTTTTTAAAACCTGGAAGTAGAAAAGACTGTGAAACGCCTGTAATATGTTTGAGGCTTTTCTGTAGAGCAGTATACATTCATTGATCCCATTTCAACCAAAAAATACAAGTGAAATAAAAGATATTTAGTAAAATTTTACACTACCTTTTTTATTGTTTAGCTTGGTTTTGAAGAGGCAAATGTGAAGTCTCAACATTTGCGGTGCCAGTGGTTTTACATGATTTGCTTAATTTCCAGGGTTCTTTCCTTCTCCTCATCACTTTGTCCCATGAAGATACAAAGACCCTCCAAGCAGAGCAGAAACCTCTCACACTGCTGTGTATTGGCTGCTCTCTCATTGCACCTCATGTCCTTCTGCTGGTCAAAAGCATCTGGAAAGCATGTTACAAATCAACTAAGTTGCCAAGAAAAGCATCTGTAGCCCTGGTAAGATACCTGGATCTGATCTCCAACTGATGCCAAAAACAATTAAGAGCTTTGTTTTTGTTATTTAGTTGAATTATCTGTCCATTCTTTTCTCTACAGGTTTTCTTCTTCGAGTTTATAGTTTCTGTGGGGTTAGCAGTGCTTACCATTGTAGCAATGCCTCACTTGGACATTGTAACCAACGTGACCATCCTAAACAGTGTAGCTGTCCTCTCTGCATTCCTGCAAGCAGTTACTCAGTGCACTGCCAAAAGGATGAACATCTTCCTGCTGCCTTCCATCATGGCCTCTGTGTTTATGGTTGTTGGTTACTGTTTGTTCCTGGTCCTGTACATTTTGAAAGACCCCACTGATGTGAAGACAGCCATCTGGGTGGGTCTTGCTGTTGGTGGGTCAATCTTGGTGTCTTTCAACTGGTGGGAGAATTACTTCAGGGTGATCTGTGTGAATAGCAAATCCAACTTCCTGAAAAATCTGTATGAAGACTTGATCAAGAGTCAGAACATGCTGCACATCATGTCCAGCGTACTGAGGATTGTGGTCACTGCCTGTGTGCTTGGTGCCTTTGTTCCTCTGGCCAAGATGGACTGGGACATTGTGACCTCCATTCCAAGCAGGGAAACAAGAATTGTAGCCATCATCATTGGGGTCCAGCTGATCTCCTCCGCGCTCTGCCATTGGTTTGCTTTGGCAGCCTGTAAGATGCATGCTGTACGCCGATGCTTCATCGTGCCTTTGTACATGGCTTCACTGGCTGTGATGGTGCTGTTTATTGCTCCTGTCATTATTTATTACAAAGACTACAACTCAAACATCAACTTCACAAGTTACTGCGCTGAAGCTGTAAATGTCAGAAATCAAAGTGGTAACCTGTTCCAACATCTGGTTTTGGACGTCACGCAAACTCTCTGCACCTTGAACATGTTCATGACACCGCATTTTGGCCTATTGACAGGTAAGAGTTTTTTGCCTATTTGCTGCAAGTAAATTGTTTAATGAATTTTTTATTTATTTTGTTTAGTTAAGTTTAAAGTCAGTAAACTGGCCCAAGATACATGAAATCTGCATTGAACCAGAATCAAATTCCTTTGCACACCTATCAGTAACTCTGCTTTGTGTGTATGTTTTGTTCTGAATGAAATTCAGTCTTGGTATTTAGTGCTAAAATATACTTGGTCTGGTTTCTTAGCTTTTCCAGAGGTTAGTAGTTGTCTTATTTTCCTACCAGGTGCAGGAGTATTATGGTGGATTGGACTTGTATTGGCCACTATCCATATTTGGAACCTAAACACCTGCCGCATCCAGAAGACTCAAGACCTGTTTGTGAGGAGGCTCTACGAGGGAGCTCTTATTGAGCAGTCCTTACTACTAAACACACGCTTCCACATTCAGTGTAAAAACAGAAGGAGATGGTGAGTTTTGTGTTTTTTGTTTCCTACGCAACCTTTGCTTCTTTGAATTGCCTTCCAAGCATTAGTTTTAGATTTTTGCAAATGGTGCAAAGTTCTTGTGAAATTAAAGCTACTTGGACAGAAGATAATTTTAAACATGCAAATGTTATATCAAGTTTTAGAGAAGGCAAGATCCCTGCGATGGTTTATCTCTGTGCAACCATGTGGCTTGAGACCTACGAGGAGATGATGAATATCATGATCTCAGTTTTCAGGTGAGTTTTCAACCATGCTTTTAATTCTTTTAGATATGTCTCTCTTTCAAAACAAATGAATCAAATAACTATATCATTATGACTCTAGAACCTGTTTGTATGCTAAGGAGGCAACTCAGCTTTTTGATTCAGATGTGTCAGTGCAGGGATGCAGCTAAAATCCACAAGAGGAGTTACAGATCCTTATCGGACTAATTCAAGCAACATTATGGGAAGTAACTTCAGCAGCTTACATCCAGGATTTCTCAGTCAGTAGTAATCCATTTCTCCTAACTTTACCTGAGGTTTATATATATATATATATGAACACTAGAGGTCAGACTAACAGTGAGTCAAAATTGTGATGAGGAAAAATCGTTGATGTCATGTGAGCTGATTTCCAGTGTTTGTCTTTTTAAATGACTAACTAATATTAAATATTAGTGAAAGGCCTTAAATGATTGATTAATTTCAAGTAAACTATGCTTAGACATTAGTAATTTATTTTTCAAGAAGGATATGCTCTTAATATCCTCCTTCTTACTTTTATAATAATGGACTTTTTTACATGTTCTCCTTATGTGTTTCATCACTAAAGACTGGACCAATACAGACCAAAGAGTTTGACTCAGCTGCATTTTGATGATTTCAACTTTGAAGCCCATATCTACTTTGATGATGCTTTCACAAATGTTACAGGAAGTCAGCACCGTCATCTGAACACATATGCAAAGGACCTTGTGAAGATTATTGCAGATGTTTATGGGTAAGAACCAAGTTGAAAGACATGATGATGTTGCATTTCTCAGACGTCAAAACTAGATTTATGACCACAGGCAGATTTTCATTATGAATTATTTCAATTTTGATGCAATTCATTCTTTGTCACCAGCATTTTCAAGAACCTTGATAAAACATTCTTTGAGGTGCAGCAGCAAACTCCTGATCAGGCAATCATAAAGACACCTTATGGAGCTCGTCTTGTTGTTGAAATGCCTCATGGGAATAACATTGTAGTTCACTTCAAAGACAAACAGAAAATTCGGAACAAAAAGAGATGGTCTCAGGTAGAGAATATCTTATTGATGACATCAATGTCTCAGTAGGAAACAAATGCTTTGCTAACCGATCTTTAGTAATTTACAGGTAATGTATCTTTACTATCTCCTCGGTTGGAAACTGATGACCAAGTATTACAGATACTGGCAGGAAGGACAACATGAAAAGCATCTTAAGAGAAAGATCCAGGTGAGATGATGCATCTTTTCTGAACATTTCTGACTTTCTCAAACGTTAATGTAAACTGCAAATACTGACCATCACACAATGACTTGAGAAACCATACTTTTGCTTCTTTCAGAAAGAGAAACACAACACCTACATCTTGGCTTTGGATGGGGACACAGACTTCCAACCAGCTGCTGTGATGCTTCTCATCGATCGTCTGAAAATGTATCCCCGTGTTGGTGCAGCATGTGGCAGAATTCACCCCACTGGATCAGGTTGGCACAGATGAAAATGTATCATTCTTCATTTGTGGCACTGCAGACAGAGCAACAAGGAAAGTATTGAACACCTCTGCACAGGTCCTGCTGTTTGGTTCCAGAAGTTTGAGTACGCCATCAGTCACTGGCTGCAGAAGACAGCTGAGCATGTCTTTGGCTCAGTTCTCTGCAGCCCCGGCTGCTTCAGTCTGTTCAGAGCAGAGGCACTAATGGATGACAATGTGATGAAGAAATATTCAACCAACTCCACAGAGCCCAGCCACTACATCCAATATGACCAAGGTAATAGGTGCTGTATAAAAATCCATTTTCAGTTTTCTGAAGTTAATAATTAAACCTTGGTTTAGATAAACCTCCATTGCATAATGTTAAAATTCATCAAAGTATGTACATTCTCTCTGATACTTTTGGATTTGTTTTAGATACCTTTCAGGGGGAAGTTGCCCTATATTAGTTTTCTTTTAATTGTAGGTGAGGACCGCTGGCTGTGCACTCTGCTTTTGAAACAAGGGTGGAGAGTGGAATACAATGCAGCATCTGATGCCTACACCAACGCACCAGAAAACTTCAAGGAGCTTTATAACCAGGTGAGCGCAAGAGGGACAAAAGCGTTTTTACCAAATCTGTAACAACACAATAATAAAGCCTGATCACACAAAGTGCTACCACCACCCTCATAATATTGATTAATCATATTGTTTTTTCCTTTTTTTGCAATTGATGTCATCTGATTCCATCTGAATATTTATTTTGGATTCAGATTGCTGCAGGCTCACTTCTGCCTTGCAAATGACTTTGTCTCCTAGTGTTGGCGAGTGTTTATTAGACGCGTGAAAAGGTTTGAGTTCTGGTTATTGTTATTTTTTTAGCGCAAACGATGGGGGCCTTCCACAATGGCAAACATTGTGGATCTGCTGGGCTCAACCAACATTGTCTCCAAAAGGAACTTATCCATGTCCAAACTGTTCATGTTCTACCAGCTGTTTGGCATGATTTCTACCATTCTTGCTCCATCCACCATCTGCCTCATGGTTGCAGGTCAGTATCTGAGTCTGTCTCTGTTAATGTAAAAATGACTAAATAAATGCAAAGGTGAGAGCAGTTACACAAAAATGTTCCAGCCTGTTTTCTCCTCCAGGTAGTCTGTCCTTCATCTTTGAAATACCTTCTGCTGCTGCTCTGGTCATAGCTGTGATACCTCCTGCCATTTATTTGGGTCTTTGCTTTAAACTCAAGACAGACACTCAGATCTCTCTTGCAGGGATTCTTAGTGTTATATATGCGTTCCTCATGGTGGTGGTAGCAATATCCATTATTGGTAAATATAAAAGACATTTCTAACTAATGTATTTAAATCATGTTGCTATTTTTTAAATATGTGTTATTTTTTGCACCAGCCTCAATGGTGAAGGTAAAGACCATTCTGACACCCAGCAGCATTTTCGTCGTGGCCATGTCCATCATTTACATTGTCACTGCACTGCTGCATCCTCAAGAACTTCCTTTGCTGTTCTATGGATTACTCTACATCATCTGCATCCCAAGTGCCTACCTCCTGCTCACCATCTACTCCATGGTCAACATGAACAGTGTCTCATGGGGAACCAGAGAAACAAAACCGACTGCAGATGATGCACCGACAGCAGTCTCCGCCCTGCAAGCAAAAACAAATAAAGGTAGAACAAAAAAAGGTAGAGCTACATAAAACTTTTTTTTCCGACAAAAACTAAACCTTTTCCTCTTTGCAGCTAAGAGCATCTTCCAGAGATTCTTGTCATGGATGAAATGTTGTAAAAAATCCCTTCCGATATCAGAGGATACTCAGCCTCTGATAAATGCTCAGCCTCAGGAGAATCTGATGCCTGAGTCTGTGCCTGAACCTCAAACCCAAGACACTGCAGCTAACGACGTCTCAGAAAAGGAACAAATGTAGGTTCTAAACACAGGTGGAAACAATTACAAAGTTTTCATCACATCAATAGATGTTACTACTTTATTCTTGATTTATTTTAGGCAAATGAAGACTGGTTTTGACTGTCCAGCTAAATGTGAGTTCAGAGGAATTTGTGTATTTTATCCCAGAACTTGGCAAGTTTTGAAATGTTCTTTTGTGTTCTGTTCTTCAGGTTGGACAAATGAACTGGAAAGTTTGTCCAATGACATACAGCTGCAGGAACATTTTCTGGAAAGGGTGCAAATGTTTTTATTTTTTATTTTTTTATTTTTTATCTAAAGTAGAGCTGTCACTATCTAAAGACCCAATATCATAAATCCCACAGTGGCTTACAAATATCTTAAACCAAATTGTGATGCTACCCACCTAACAATTGCACATTTAGAATTTCTTTATTTGGCATCAGTTTGTTCCTTCTCCAAAATATATGAGTGAAATTCACCCCCCAACACCTTCTTCAAATAAAATGAATTTTGTGTCAGTTGTTTGTGTTGATTTGTGCAGCAAAAATCTTTGCTTGTGAGGTTAATAAAGGTCATGAAAGGTCCACCAGCCACTTCTCCCAGCCCAACATTTACAAAATTAAACTAATTTTATGCATATTTACTATAGAAAACTGGTTAACTGATCTGAAGAAAAGACAACCCATAAAGACCCAGGACTCTGGAAGACAAAGAGAGATTGTGCAAAGAAGGATGGTCAAAGATTATTTCCTATTTATGATCCGGCCTTTTGAAATGGTTCAGAAGTGTGTTGGGGTTTCAGTATTAGTGATACTGCCCTCAAAGAGGGGCACCAGGAATTTATACTAACATTTATTTATAAATGTAAATATACTTTGACTTCCTCTCATTTTACTTATCCATTGCTTTTTGTTTGTTTTTTGGATCATTGCAGGATGAGGAAAACTTCTGGAATGAGCTCATCAAAAAATACCTCGAACCTGTGAAAAATGACAAGGAAAAGCAAGAAAAGACCAAAAATGACTTAAAAGAGCTGAGAAACAAGGTAAACACCAACTACTGAAATGATGTTGCAGTAAACTTCACTTTGTTTTAGTCTAACTTTGGATTTATCTCCCAACCTAGGTCAACTTTTCCTTCTTCTTCTTGAACGCCCTGTGGCTGATGGCAGCGTTCATCTTCCAGGTCTTTGATGTCTTCTCCCTCAAGATCAATATTGTTGGCCTCAACCTGCAGGAAACCGGGGGGACGATCCAAATCGAACCCATGAGCCTCATGTTCATTCTGGGATTTGCTATTTCAGTTTTGCTTCAGTTCATTGGCATGCTGCGCCACAGGTGAGCCCTCAAATGTCCTCTTCTCCACAATGTTTTTAATGCTTGGGGTTGAAAATGTGACATGATTGTTTCTGTTGTTTTAGAGTCTCAACCCTCATTCACTACATAGCGTTTTTGGAAACAGAGCCCAAAAAACAGAAATCTGCAGATAATGAGGTACCGACTACTTCTGTTGATACTAAAGTATTCTTAATTACTGTTTTTATTTCTTATATAAAATATCGCCAGTTTTGACACCACAACTGGTATTGCTTTTAGTAGTATTAATGATCAGTATTTGCTTCTGTTGAGACTTACTGTAAAATGCTGCAAAGATTAATAACATGAATCTGAAATCAGATTTAGCACTGCAGCATTATTAAAATCATATTGTTCTGGCTGCATTTTTATCAAGTAATGACTTAATAATTTCTCTGCAGGTGGACTCCACTGCAGATTCTAATGATGAGTCGGCCTACAATACAGACCTAAACTACGCGACCCAGGAAAACCTGTCATCACAAGACTGGGAGTCTGAATTCTACAATTCAAACCTGAACATTCAAAATATTCAAGAGGACTTTGTTTAAATTAACATAATTTATTGAATGTAATGTATTTAATGAATGTACTTACTTAACTTGAATAAATTCTCCTATATGTGTTTTTTATTTGACGTCTCATGAGTAAAAACAAAAAGATCTCTGTTTCTGCCCATTGAAGAAACTCTATGATACATCCATCTCCCTGCAGGGGTAGAGCAGTGGCAAAAGCATTTATGCACTATTGCTAAATAGTCCAAGACAAAGAAACAAAGAGATAAGTCAGTAAGTTTTCACAGTTCCTAATTATTGGAACGTCATGGTGAGAATGAATTTGCTTACGTGAATGAATCTGCTGGACAAGGTAGTTTTGTTTTCATTGACAAATATAAATTCCTACTTGGAATGCTCCCACTAGCTCAGGTTATAACAGGAAATAATATTAGCTACCATAACTATGCAGATGACACACAGCTCTACATTACGATGTCACCAGGTGATTCAGAACCCATCCAATCACTGAACAGATGCTTAGAACAGATAAATGTGTGGATGTGCCAAAACTTCCTCCAGCTGAACAAAAACAAAACTGAGGTTATTATTTTTGGACCTAAAGAGGAACGATCTAGAGCTATAGATCTAGAGTCAGTGCACAGCTTCAGTTATTACAACTAAAAACCAGCGATCAGGCCAGAAACCTGGGAGTAGTGATGGACTCTGACCTGAACATTCAGAGCCACGTAAAGACAGTCACAAAGATGGCCTTCTATCACCTGAAGAACATTTCCAGGATTAAAGGACTAATGTCTCAGCCAGATCTAGAGAAACTCATCCATGAGTTTATCTTCAGTCGTATTGATTATTGTAACGGCGTCTTCACAGGTCTGTCCAACAAATCAATCAAACAGCTGCAGCTGATCCAGAATGCTGCTGCTCGTGTTCTCACTAAAACCAGGAAGATAGAGCACATAACACCAGTTTTAAAGTCCCTCCACTGGCTCCCTGTAGCTCAAAGAATAGACTTTAAAATACTGTTGTTAGTTTATAAATCACTGAATGGTTTAGCACCACAATACATTAAAGATTTGCTGCTGTTGTATCAACCTTCCAGAACTCTCAGGTCTTCTGGTTCTGGTCTGCTCTGCATCCCCAGAACCAGAACCAAACGAGGAGAAGCAGCATTTAGCATCTATGCACCAAAAATCTGGAACAAACTTCCAGAAAACTGTAAAACAGCTGAAACACTGACTTCCTTTAAATCTCAACTAAAAACCCACTTGTTTAGAGTTGTATTTGAAACGTAATCAATTGCAAATTTATTGACGGAATCTGACTATGTTGTGTTTTTATTGTTGATTCTATGTTGCATTGTATTTTTGTGTTTGATTTGATGTAAAGCACTTTGAAATGCCTTGCTGCTGAAATGTGCTATACAAATAAAGTTTGATTGATTGATTGATCAGGAGTCATTTATCTCTGCAGAAACAAAACATTCATCTGATTCAAAACCATTTAAGAGACAGAATCTGACAGCCCTACAATGCCTCCTTGTTTTCATCTACAGTTGGCCAATTGGTGACAATGTTAAAATAAAATTATTGCAAAGGTCCAGTTGGGATGTAATGAAGGCATGGATGATCTTTTCAAATTCACCAAAAAGTTTACTTAACCTTTGCAATGATTTTTTATCTGAAAAAAAGTGGCTATGTGGACAGCATTTTTTTTTATTAATGTTTGTAGTAAAATTGGCAGAAATAGACAATTCAAGTCTTTTTTGTATTTACAAAATAATGTGTTTGTCTGTTTGAACAAATTACAGAAACTAACAGCAGATCAACAAAACAAAACTTTAAGTTACATATTCTACTGTTTCACAATGCATCAGTATTCTCCTGCAGCGTAACATGATGAGACGTCATTCATCATGTTATGCTGCAGTGACTGTATGAAGGCAAATCTTAGAAAAACACAAAAACAGCAGTTCACTTTCCATACAACTTCATTTTATTTGTTCCTCTTGATCTTTGTCAAAACTTACTGAATCATAAATATTACTGGACTTCCTTGAAAACTTTCACTTCCTTCTGCTTTTTCATTCTTTCATAAACAGACACTTTGACTTTCTCCCTTCATTGTAAATCACAAGCACACACACAAAAAAACAACAGAAAGTACTTGTTTTGGTAAAAAAAAAAAAAGTGAGATGCTTAGTTGAATTGAATATGTTGTGCAACTCCATCTGACACAAATATTTTACATTTCAAACCAAAAAGAAACTTTAACTTCTGTTTTTTCTCCAAACACAAAGTTTTATTTTGATGCAATGCTTTTTCAGTCATCTGACTGGATCACCTGTTCTTCACTATCATCAGTCAGAGCTTTCTTACAAATTCCTATTAGACTCCATCGCAGCTCCGGCTTCACATCCAGCCCCATGCAGAAGTACAGCAGCGGGTTCACGCAGCTGTTAAAGTAGGCAAAGCCATTGGCCAAAGGCTGCCAGATTTTCAGCACTGCATTCTCTTTATCCACCATCTTCACCAGGAGCAGACAGTGGTAAGGACCCCAGCACAAGAAGAATGCAATGACCAGCGATGCCAGGATACGCAGGGGGCGTGTCTTTCCTACAAGGCGAGTGCGTCGGATACCGATGGCAGTCAGGATGTAACAGATAAGAATGATCAAGAAAGGGAAAACAAAGCCACACAGGAACCTGTTTAAGTACAGAGCAACTTTGGTGGTGTTGTCTCCCTTCTTTGTCTCCAAAGAACATTTGCTCTTGTTGTTTTCTCCCAGCTGGAAGTGGCTGTAGAACAAGAAGGGACTACTGAGGAGGATGGCTGCGATCCAGACACAAACTGCCACCACCCTGGCAGCACACAGGGTACGATGTTGCTTTGCAAAGAAGGGCCTCCACACACAGAGCATCCTGTCCAAACTGATCACAGCCAACAGGAAGACGGAGCAGAACATGTTGGCGTATTTAAAGAAGCCATGAAACCTGCAGAGAAATTCTCCAAAGGGCCAGTGGTCAAAGAAGAGTTTCTTGATCAGGGAGAAAACACGTGTAATGCAGAAGATGAAGTCGGCTATCGCCAGGTTCACCAGCCACACATTGATAACTTTCTGCTGCATATAAAAACCAGATAGAGAAATAAAAGGGAGAGAGCAGAAGAGAAGAAAAAACCATTAAAATTGAACCAGAACAATAAACAAGTATAAACATTAGGCACCATTTTCTAAAAAAAAAATAATTTCTGTATTTGTTTTGTCATACAATCCAAAAAAAGACAAAGAAAAAACTAATGACACTTTTTCAGTAGTGTTTATTTATCAGCTAAAAATATATTGGTTCATCACTCATGTTCGATAAATGATATTCCACAATCTGTTTTCTGCACATTTGATTCAGTCAGTCCTGAAATAACTACAACTACGATGAAATTGACAAATCTAAATGCGTGTTGATGTATTTTACCTTGAGCTTGAATCCTGCAACCCAGATCACCACAGAGTTCCCTGTGATCCCAAACACCACGGTCAGTGTAACGAGGACGGTTTTTATGGTTTCCATAATGGCTTCAGTAACCATATTGTTGGGATCATTCTTACTGCTAGGAGGCAGTGAGCTGTTGGAAAACATTATGCTGCTGCGAAAGACAGAACACAACATATTCAAATATTTTATCATTGTGTATGAAAAGAGAATATATACAATTTGGAGTCTTTGTCTTAAAAACATTTAAAAGTTTTCCTTGATGTGCACAAGCTACTTTCTATCCATTTGTTTTAAGGTAGGGTCAATCACAGGGCAACATGGAGACACACAGGACACAATGTGTTATTGTGTAAAAAACAAAGGTTTTTCAAAGCTGTATTTCAGAAAGCAAGTCCAACACAAAATTTATGAACTGGTAGCTGTTCACAAGTCAAAACTTTATAACTCCATGTTGGGTTACAGTCAAAATGAATCACAGACGTTTTTGTTTTTTTTCATGATTTTCCTAGAACAGCTTCTTTTTCCAGGAAATTCGAGGGGAGTACCAGATGTGCAAATAGTCAGTCACTCTGTTATGTCTGACAAGAAACGTGAAAAAGATTCTATACAGCTCCAAAAGTTCAAAAACAGGCTTCCAGATTGTTACTAGAAGAACCTAGTGAAAAATCATCGAAAAAAGGAAAGGAGACACATTTTTGTTCTAGTTGTTACCTGCCTGTGACATCGAGAGCCAAACACAGCCTCACTCAGTCCTGGTCTCAACAGTTACGTGTCATGTTTTTGTAAGATACTACATCGACATTGTTTACATGGCACACAATTCTTATGTTTCATTGCTTGTATTTTAATGTCGTTTAGATTGTTCAACCATCGAGTCTCATTTTATACAATTCCCCAAAATTAAATGCACACATAAAAACAAGCATTAAAAAACAGCTGGTGAAACACCAACATCAACAAAGATCAATATCTATATTTCTGTGGATACATCAACTTTTTTTTATGTAGATGTTGATCTTTTGATCTTAAAAGTGTGAAAGTGATATATATATATAGTACATAAATCTCTGAATATGGAGACTGTACTTTGAAAGCATAGATCTATAGCCAGTTCCATTATTATGCGTTTGTCCCAACAAAAAGCAAAGATTAGTTTAAGTTTAGAATGAAGTTAACTATACCTGTGAACCTCTCTTGTAGAACAATGTCTTGTCTTAAGCCAAAGCAGTGCACCTGTGAAATGAACTGCAGCTGACTCTTCTGCTGGTGACTCTGAATCATTCTGGGTGAGTTTTCGTCTCAGTGGAATTTTAAGGAAATCTTTCTTGTAAATCTTTCTTGTAGTGACTTGTCTGAAGGAAGGTTCTTACATGCCCCGACGGTTCTTAAAGTGCTGTTGGCCAACACACAAATTATAGATGCCATAAAGTCATTTTTCCAAATTTTAGAGAAAGATTCAAGTAATTATTAGATTCATTTAAGTCTTTGGCACCAAATCTCTGATGTCTAAAATAAGCATTTTCTCATCTGTTGGAAGCTACCAAATATAATGCACTGCAGTAGGTTAGTAGGTCAAACCTTTCAAACTTTTTCTCCACTTGCCAATTTTAACAAAAAGCAAAGATTAGTGTAAAAAACACTAATCTTGTTTTGCACTTTAAATTAAACATACTTTAATTTAAAATTATGTATGTTTAATTTAAAATGCAAAAACAGCTACTTTTAGCTACTTTTTATTGTTTTGAAAATAGATCAGATTAATCACTAATATTAATTGGGTGAACTGTGGTTCAGTGACAAAGTAGTCCTGCAAGTAGAAGAATTTCAGTTCAGTTTCAGTTTCCTGCTGTGACATGACTATGTGCCTTAGGAGAAGAGACTTAACTCCAATTTACCAAGCGATGTGCATATCAGTGTGAAAGCAAATAGTTGAATGTGGCTCTAGTATTAAGAGCTTTGAGTTATCAGTATGCCTTTTGTTTGTATATAAGGTATTAGGTAAACAATGTGACAACTAGAAAAAAGAAAATGGCACCCATATCCCCAGATAGAGTCAGAGTTGGGTAGATGGATGCATTTTATCTGCAGTAATGCAGCTGTTGATTTGATCTGTCATTTTGAAGAAATAGCTGAACCATAAATTTGACTGATCAATATATGATTGACCTTCATCATATAAAACAAGTTTCTGAAATGAGCATTTCAAGGGATTTAACCAAAACAACTAGTGTAATTACAATCATTTCATTCATTGAAATGACATAAAATATAGATTATTGGTCAAAGAATAAATTAAAAGTGGTCATTTAGCAAAACATCACATCTAGAATAAAATATTCTGAAAAAAAAACAGTTTAAATACTTTATTTTATATTCACATCATATAATTTGATGATTGAAAAAGTTACAGAAATAAAATAGAGCTTTCATGTTTTACATATTGTAATTTCAAACTGCACAATGCACCAGCACGGTGCTGTAGAAAGAACATGAATATGTTCACGATAAACAGTCTCCTCCGTCTCCCAGTGATGTGTAAGTACTCTGCACATTGAATTGTGCATCATTGCTTTATGAGCTTGTTGCTAGGAGTGGATAACAAGATTCATGACTCCAGTTTGGTGTTCATAAGACCATCCCACTTCCAGTACTTACATCTGTCTAGATTGAAATAAATAATATCTGAAATTCTTTAATGCACAATTTAAAGAGCCAACCAAAAGAAATGAGCTGAAAAACAAAGTGTTTCTTTCAAAAAGCCTCTGATTTTCTGTACAGTTTCAGATCATCTGTTCAATCTGACTTCTATAAAAACAGACAGAGTTATGACTAATACTGGCTTTCCTGAAATAGTTTCACTTCCTTCTCTTTTGGTTTTATATTTATACTCCTCCAGAAAGAACCGTTCCACTTTTCACAAATGAAACAACTCAAACCACATTTTCAGGAAAATTTGAGTTAAATTCACTAAAACTCTTGGTAAAGTCAGTATTTTTCTTTAAATTTAGCAGTAGGTAACTTCAACATACAATATGCAAAAAATATCTGACATAATGTACTAATCTAGTTAAGAAGCACATTTTGGACTTCTTTGTACTGTTTACAAAAAACATATGCTTTTTAAAAATAGATTTGTGGTAGTTAACTTTGCAAAAGGTTATCATACAGTAACATCACATGTTGTCCCAAATGTACCATGTGCACAAAGATAACAAATTGTTATGAGTATTCTTTGTAAAAGATGAATGTTCATCATGTCAACTGGTTCACAAAAAAACCCCAAAACAAAACACACACACAAAAATAAAACTGTGAAAACCTGCAGCTTTCAGTGCCATATTGAAACATGTTGACTATTTTCCATAACTACTGTATAATCCACATCTAAATTGCATGAATCATCTTCTGGGAGCCAACGCCTGGTGACCAACAGGAGGGACTTAAACTCGAGTCCTTTCTGCCAACACATTAGCACTGTATTTTGACACGCAGCTTTCATCCAGAGAGCGGTCGTTAGACTGAGAAGTCGGTCCTTCTACGTCGTCAGCCAAAGCTTTTCTGTAAATGCCCATCAGGCTCTGCCTGAATCGGCTCTTCACATCCAGCCCCATGCAGAAGTACAGCAGCGGGTTCACACAGCTGTTAAAGTACGCAAAGCCATTGGCCAAAGGCTGCCAGATTTTCAGCACTGCATTCTTTTTATCCACCATCTTCACCAGGAGCAGACAGTGGTAAGGACCCCAGCACAAGAAGAATGCAATGACCAGCGATGCCAGGATACGCAGGGGGCGTGTCTTTCCTACAAGGCGAGTGCGTCGGAGGCCGATGGCAGCCATGATGTAACAGATAAGAATGATCAAGAAAGGGAAAACAAAGCCACACAGGAACCTGTTTAAATACAGAGCAAGTTTGGTGGTGTTGTCTCCCTCCTTCGACTCCTTCACCTTCAAAGAACATTTGCTCATGTTGTTTTCTCCCAGGTAGACTTGGCGATAGATGAAGAAGGGACTACTGAGGAGGATGGCTGTGATCCAGACACAAACTGCCACCACCCTGGCAGCACACAGGGTACGCCGTCGCTTTGTAAAAATGGGTCTCCACACACAGAGCATCCTGTCCAAACTGATCACAGCCAACAGGAAGACGGAGCAGAACATGTTGGCGTATTTAAAGAAGCCGTTGAACTTGCAGATAAATCGTCCGAAGGGCCAATCGTCGAAGAAGAGCTTCTTGATCAGGGAGATAACTCTTGTGATGGAGAAGACGAGGTCGGCTATCGCCAGATTCACCAGCCACACATTGGTAATTTTTGGCTGCAATGAAAGTGAATAAAAACATTAAATGGGTAATAATTCAACTCTTTAATACAAATTTCACCATTTTCTCGACTAGTTATTAAATATCTTTCATCAAGAAATATAATCTTTACTTTGCCAGATGGATGATATATGGCATATATACTTTTTAAGTCATATTTGTAATTATTTACAAGAATGCAAGCCTTTGTAAATTTACAGAGAAGTCAAGTCATGTTTATTTGCGCATTTCAACAAGGTAATTACAGAATAAAAACATCATATATTCACCAGTTATGAAACAAGTAACATTACATTTTGTCAAATGCTATCAGCATATACACATCAAATATGTTGACCCATATTCCACCTACTACTAATCAAAGTCAGCTCGAAGCAGGTGGGGTTTTTGCTTGGATTTTAAATTAGTTCAGTGTTTCAATAGTCTTGGAAGTTTGTTCCAGATAAGAGGAGAGAGACAAACAAGAATATTGAACATCAGAAACTGTGCATCTACCTTGAGTTTGAATCCAGCCACCCAGATCACCAAAGAGTTTCCTGTGATCCCAAACACGACGGTCATTGTGTAGAGGACAATGCTGATATTTTCCATTATGGCTCCAACATCCACATTTGTGTGGTCATCCTTGGAGGACTTGAGAGTCCAGGGAGGTAAAGAGGAGTTGGACATTGTGCCGCTGAAAAATAAACATTATAAGAAGATTTAGTTTTCTTTTCAGTAGTTGGCATTGAAGCATAGAAAGAGGAATCAGGAGTCAAATCAAATTGGTTGAGGCATTTGATAAAATGCATTTGTCAAACCTCAAAAATTGTTATGAGATATTTACTGGTGTTTAAATGGAAGATAATTATTTTGTTGATTAGGAATTGTCTGTTTTCAGGCCATGCAGCTCTGATTCACAGAAAACAGAGAAAGTACTTGTGTAGATCTACCAGGTAAAATATACTGCCATATTTTATTTTCTTCAATAATGTAAATCCATTTTCAGGTCAAAATTCAAGAGATTTACAGAAAACTTTGTTAAAACAATCCTGGCTTTAAACACATATTGAATGTAACAATTGTTTAGTTAAACTGGACTTTCATTTTCAATACAGATTTTTTAATTTACGGAAGGAACCATGTTGGTCAATCTAATTGAGAATGCTGAGTTCATGCAATGGGAGTAAACCTCCACAGACGTGCAACTTATCTTAAACAAAATGTCACAAGTTAGGGTGTGAGTGACCGTCAGAGAGGCATCACATGAACTCTGATATTTCATCATCTGACAATAAAATGAGTGTGCACTGTCTGGTGGCGACCCTGGAGCACATCTGAGTAAATAAATAGATACGCAGGAGGATTAAAGGGAACATTTTAAACATTTCTTTGTCAGTTCTCCAACAAAAGTGTTTGTAAGGATAATAAAGTGGTATTCTTGCTTAATACATACAGTCCACTCCAATTACATGCAGAAATTAATCTGAAACAAATTCAAATTTTATCTGCAATAAGTTTGTCAGATGAAAAAATATGTTACCATCTGAACAAAGTGCTGGTGAGCGTGTTGGGTTTATATAGTGTGCAGAAGTAAAACATCTTTACTCAGAAGAGGAAATTAGTATGAAACTACAATAACTCTACAGTTTCCTTTAGCCACAGATAAGAAAACACAATCTGGGCACAACAGAGCCGTTAATGGGGTCATGAGCAGACAGACTCACATGCTATGTAACTTCATTATGTCATATTACAGAAAAATGACGTTGGTACACATCTGTGACAAGATAGAAAGAGTTAACATTCATATTTATGAAACGCAAGTGCTACATGCAGCTACTCCACTGATCCTCATACGCAGGACAGATTATATCAGTCTTTATAGATAATTACTCTCATTTATGGGAAGGGAATGGAAATAATTTGGTAAACATTGATAAAAAAAAGAAGAAAGAAGTAAAAAAGTTATTCTAATAGTAGCTATAAAGCAAAATGTACATCAAACAATGTTTTAAATACTGAAAACTGTAAGAAATAACAGTTCACTTATATTTAAATTTCATATTAATTTAAGGAAAATCCAGGACAGAGACAGCAGTTGCAGAACCATAAGTGGTTCTTCAGTGTGATGGCAATCATGATCCTATATCAATACTGTATTCAACACTTGGGCATTTCCATAGATGCTTTTCTGGCTGCTTTGTCACTGATGTATCATATACATTTTAATCAGTATGTATCATAACAGTCTCTGAATTTTTCCTAAAAATTTGTGGGGTTTCTGCGTTCATTTTCAGCATTTCCCAGAGGAAAAAGTATCATCGAATACTAAAGGAAACTCAGCACTGCCAGGCAGCTATTTTGCACAATACATTTATTCTGGTACAATACTTTGTAAAGTGAGAAAACAGCCACAAAAACCAAAAATCTAATAAAATCTTTTCACTGGGTCTGACTTGATTCATCAGTCTAATACCGGTCTATTCTATTTTAATATAAACTCATAAGCTTCTGCTCATGCTTTTTTGCATTTTAGCTAACCCAAGTCACCAAACTTTCACAACACCTCTCTATCTCAGTTTCCATTCACTTTACAGTTATGCAAATCTTTGTTCTCCAAGGTAATAAACTGTTAAAAAATGGCACAATGTAAATCCATTAAATGGGGCAGAAATAAAACTGCAGACATATATATTTGAATACAAAAGAGATAAAAAATGACTGTAATAAGAGTATAACCCAAATGACATGGTCATGTATTGTTTCAGCTGACAGGGCAGATCATCATCAGACATCCGTTTTTTTCTTAGAACGGTCTCTCTTTCAATGAAACGTGGGGATGTTTGAGAGCGTCAGGGTCGTAAACAGACATTTGTTTCGATGTTGAATCTGATAAGAAAGCTGCAGAAGCTCAACAGGAAGCTTAGAAGATCTGGAAGACATATTAGGAAGATTAGTTGTCATGAAAGGAGAACTTTATATTGCACCGACACATCAAGAGTCAAAGCAAAGCTTTGGTACTTTTTTTTAGAAATGAATCACTCAAAGGTTATCAACTCTCTTCTTAGTATGACATTCAAGTTAATCTCGTTTGCTAAAATTTGGTAATATTATACTCCTCCATTTCGCAGGTGACCTTTAACCATAGAGGACTGCACTCAACAGTCTGATAGCGGATTTGCTGCTCTACTTCCTTGAGATCTTAACATCTCCTCTTGTCCACAGCGCCACCACTTTGTCCTTATTAATGTTTTGCACATTTGTATTTACCAACCTTCCAAATGTCTTTTTCTGTTTTTCATTTTATCCATTCATCAGGTATTCAGCATGCTCTTCTACTATTCTAAAAATACATGGTTACTAATTTGTTAGTTACTATCCATCTCTATTCTTACTCACGTTAACTTACTGCACATAATTTCTGTCTTGCTCTACTTGTTTAACCAAATTGTAAGTCTCAGGGACTTTTGTTTCGGGTGTTTCTGCAGAATGCTGTGGTAGCCATTTTGGTTCAGGTTACCTACTCTGGATCAAGTTAAAGAGCCCCAAACCACCACACTTTCTCCTCCATGCTTGACAGATGATCCATTCATTGATTCAGCAGTAGACAGATATCTTGTGTAATGGATTAAATATTTCTGATTTTGATTCATCACTTCATAATACCTTCTTCCTATCTTCAGGAGTCTGGTATCAGTGTTTCATGAACCAGACTTATGCTGACTTTTTAGCAATAGCTTTCTTGTTGGAACTTGTCCCAAAACACCTGAAGCTCAAAGTTTTCTCTTCACAGCTCAAACTGAATCTTTCTGAGCACAATTACTGCAGGCTATGCTTATGGCTGATGGCTTGTGACCTGCTTACCACAAAAACTATTAACTCTCAGGAACTTGTTCTCTGACTGAGTTGCGGCTTAGTTTCTGTTAGACTTCCTCCTGTCAGAGTTTGCCCAAGTTTCTCAGTACCTTTTGATGGTGAAGTAAACTGACACCTTGACCTTATTTACAATTTCTCTTTAGGAAAGACCTACATTTATAAGTGTTATAATGGTCTGCCCTCTTCTCTTAACAAAAATGCCTTTTCTGTAGCAACAGTATTTTTGGTAGAATACTTTTCTAAAGAAAATGGCACCACAGTGTGTTCTGACTTTGATTTTCTGCACACAAAAGGTTGTAAATAATCCAGAAAATTTCAAACACCTGTTGGAATCAGTAGCACCAACTTTCAAGGTTTTATCAACCATGCATTGGTTCAGAAGAGCTTTAAATTGTTAACCAATTTGGTATTAATTGAAAAAGATCTTGTTTTATAATTCTGAAATGCACATTATCAGTTTGGGTTAACCTAACCTTATTTTAAACCTCTGGCAGTTCACTACTATTGTACCATTTCAAGCTATTCAGTGGACTTGAAGGACTTATACTGCAATAAATAAAAATAAAAAAATGGAAAAATGAGGGTGTTCTTAAACAAAATTTATATACAGAAATAAATAGAATAGAAATCAGTTGCCCAATTATCAATGATCACAATGACTGTGGTGGTGAAACAAAGAAATGAGCTCATCCCATAAAAGCCTTCCTGCTTCTTTAACAAGAACAAACCTCAAACTGGGTTCTGCCCTGTTGTTGTCTGTCACAGCAAATTTTTCCTCTAAATGTACAAATGTACTTTAAATTATGTTAAATTCTGAAAAATTGATACAATCACATTAGAAAATGCACTTTATTTAATCAAAAGATCTAAACCAAACTCCTCTACAAGGGTTTGGCATACAAGTGTCACAGACACAGTTTACAAATTGTTGATTGGTTAAATAGTTTATAGATAAAGTCTGAGGCAAATCTTGTTAACAAGTTCAATGCAAAACCAATTAGTGACAGTGATGAGCCAGTAATGCCAATTTATGTTACATCAAGGAAGATGCAGATGTCCGTTTTATGGAAATTTGCGCTACTTAGAAATTGGAATCGTTTAACTTTAATGGCTCTTTTACAGATCAGTTTATTTTCATAAATGCACCAACGAGTCGTTGCTCTATGGCTCCGTCTACAGAGCAACGTTTGGAAAACAGTGGGGTTTTTTTTTAACTACATCCTCTAAATTTGGACAAAGCAGAGCTAAACTTTTAGAGTTTCTACCTTCTACTCCACAGCCACCCTCACAATGACTATAATGAAATTACTTCACACGAAACAAGCCTACTAGCTTTTAAGAAACATATTTGTATCATTGCAAAGTTGATGGGTTTGTTTGACTTTTCACCTGTTGACGTGTTTTATATTATTCTTGTAAGTGCTTTTGCTCCTCCAAGCGAAGCACAAACACATAAATAAAACCCAAGAACCACTTCTGCACATTGAACCATGGGAAAACTAAAAGGATCAGCTCAACAAAAAAATATCAAGAACACTCAAAAATATTGTAGTATCATCAAGCAGAAATGAGAATGTCTCACAACATACATGTAAAAGAAATGGAATCTGATGAAAAACTCTTACCTGCAGAATATAAGCAGCTGTGACTGCTGTGCCAACTGCTTCAGGGGGAAATACAGGCAGAAATGAAACCCATGCAAGAACGTCACTGTTCCTGTAAGTGGTTTTATTGCTAAAAACATCTTGCTTGTCTGTCTATCTCTGTCTCTCTGCCTTCCTCTCTCTCTCTCTGTCTCTCTCTCTCTAATTCAAACAGATGCAGAGTCACTTCTCTCTCTTATATCATATCTGCCACTTCACCTTTCAGACTGCTTCTCTTTGCCTTGCGCATCTCACTCTGAACTAAATGTTCTTGTCCCGAATATAATTAAATTAAATTAAGTTCATAGTGCTAGAGTTCTTAACAGCTGTTTCCAAGTCAAAAGCCAAGTGTTGTTTTAGCAGAGTTAATTTTTTAATGTTTCAATTAAACCCTCAAAACACAATCTTGACTGTTTTGATGTTTGTTCACAAATTTGTCTCATTTAATTTCCTGTTTTCTGTGTACATGTAAATTAGGTTTCCATCATATGAGAAATGCAATATTATTAAGATAAGGACAGTTGTAAAAATCTGACTTTAGCAGACACATTGTCCAAATTGTGATCACATGTGGATTTAATAACCTCCTTAGGAAAGAAGAGAACAGGAAAGGAAAGGGAAGGAAAGGAAAGATATAAACTGACAAAGAAGAGTACAACACTATTAAATGTTTCCTCGTTTAAAAAAAAGATAGCTAAGGTAAAACATTGTGTCTGGAAATGATGGAAACGTATTACTATAGAGGGACCTACAAAATAGTTTAATCATGACAAACAACAGTAGAACGAGAAAACGCAGTGCTACAGAACAAGTCTCACACATTTATAAATAAAACAGCAAAGATTTCCACATCATGGCACCTTTCAACCAGCAGAGAGCAGCAAAGCTTTTATTTTATTCACTTTCCAATATGGTATATTGAACATTAAATGTCGAATTTTACCAATAACTCTTTTCAAATGTTCCTTTATTACCATAAAATATAAAAATGTTTTATTATATATCCTCTCTTTTCTTTTTTGCTGGTTCCTACTAATGTTGAAACTGCAGCTACATCCTACTTACTGCTTCCTGAGGTTATTGGGTCATTTCAACAGCAGGGGATCATGAACTCATGAAGAATGTTGCAGACACAAAGCAATTAAACAACATTAAAGTCTATACTGCTGTTTTTGGTAAACAGGAAGATCTCTGGCTTTTAAAAACATTGTGAAAAGGAAGTAAAGAATTAGATTGAGGATGAAGATGGACTTCTGATGAAATTCATTCATAAAACATGCAGCTACTTCCTACTTACTACTCCATAAAACATTTACATATTAACAAAGATGACAGAGCCTTTTCTAGAACACTCTAACTGACAACTGGGAAGGATGGAAGAAACTCCAACGTGAGTCTGAGTTGCAGAATTGCAATAATATAATTATTTCACACATAACAGTTTAAAAGAAAACATAATGGTAAAATGACATACAATGGTGTTACAGAATAATTACCTTGCAGGCTTATCAGATTTCCAAACAACAACAGGAGAAATGTTCACTAAAGGGCGAATATGCGATTCAACTTTCAACCAGTAGGGCGCAGCAAAGTTAATTTTATTTTGTTTTATTTCCAATCTTTTTCAATGAGAAGAAAAAACAGCACTTTTCAAATAATCCTTTTCCAACATTTTTTATTATTTGTTCTCATTTTTTTATGTTGTTACTGAGAAATGTTGAAACTGTTTAGTTAGTTCCTTATTTGTTGCTTCCTCGCGGCTCTTGGGTCATTGTAAAAATACCTCATGAACTCAGAATGTTGCAATAGGTCATGGTGTGAAGCATCATCCTGCAAGCAGAAGCATTGCAGCATCACAATTCACCGTATCTGGATATCCCCATTTTACGAACTTAGTGTCATCTTTTAGTCTTAAAATGAAATTTTTATTTGAAGTATTTCTAACATCTGTGTATTTGTTTTGTCAGTGATTTAATTTTAATTCAAGGGTTTATTTCTAATACAGCTGTGTATTTTATGTGGTCATAAATAACAGATGCACACACATTAACTCGTAGAATTGTGTTAATGTACAAAGCAATAAACTAATTACTGCTAACATTGCACATTTTATATCCTGTCATTGCACTATATAAAATATTTATTGTAGCTATGCACTACAATGAACATTGTAGTGTTTAGTCATGGAACAAAAATAGTTTTTTGTCCAAGGAACTACAATCATGCAGCATTATAAATAAAATGCATAAGATAATGTTTTAGGAGATTATTTTAACCCAGGGCCTGAGAAATACTGGGGAGTCCATCAATTCAAGGCTAAAATTACAAAATGAATTCTTAAATAAAGAGTGAACAGTATAGAAAGAGCAAAGCTTTTAAAAAACTGATTTGTTAGTGACATATTTTTTGTAATCATTTTCTGGTCTGTAAAATCAAAATCTGCCTTATTTGAAGGATATAAAATGGCAAAACACTAGTAAACACGAGGAGAAAACAACAATTAAACTGAAAGAAAAAATGTCTGGAAATATTGAAGCAAAAGTCAGAAGGTCACAACTCATGGATGTGTGTTCAGTGGAAAACAGGAAGCAAATAAAACATGCACAAGAGAAACCAGATTACCAAAATAAAAGAGGAACTGCAACTCAAACTAAAACCAAAACATATGAAAAACCACATTCTGAACCAAAACTATTTTAACCCATGACACCCTCATTCTTAAAGTGATGTGATAATGTAACTGGTAAACGATATTGAAGGGGAAAAATTACTGATGCAATACAATAAGATCCACTCTCCAAGTAATTAAAAATTTGTTCACTTCCTGACCACTTTCTACTGTGTCAGTGTCCTTTAGGCCAGTTTCCTTTCGCTGGCATAAAGGAGTTGCTTTACTTATTCCATAAGTTATTTCCATATGTGTCCTGCAACTTTTAGATGTGTCTCTACTTCAACACACCTGAGACAAATAATAAGGTCATTAGCAGGACTCTGGAGAACCCGACTGCACTTGGGAGGTGATTCAGCTGTAGGATTCAGGTGTGTTGGACCAGGGAGACTCTAGTTGCAGGACACCGGCCCTCCAGGACCAGGATTGCCCACCCCTGATCTAACACCTTAACAAAATATGAGTGCTATAGTCTGATAAGACAGAGATGCATAAGTTTGACCATGTTTGTAGAAGGTAACACTTTCAGATGTAAGAACATTATAACAACTGCTGAACATGTTTACGGTAAAGGTATCATGCAGTGGGCTGTGTTGCTGTCAGATGAATTTTACAAACTGGATTAACTACTGGAAAAGAAGTATCGTAAAAGGTCAAACAAAACATTCAAACATAAATAAACAACCAATAAACAACCAACTACACTACCAATACCCAAAAGAGAAATGTCATATCTGTTTACCTTATCAGATCCAGTAAACCACTGTCACTTTCAACATCAAAACTCAAAGGATTGTTTTTATGCAGAGTTTCTGCAGATGTCTCATGCAAAAATAGAGAAGGTGTGTAACCAGGTATCTGTATGGATCTCACTATTAATTATACATTGCTTCAATAAGATTAGGTATTTACATTTACAGTCACTCAATGCCCTCTAGTGGTGCCTGAGGGACGCTGGTGAGGCTTGTTTAGTTTCAGAGTCCTGCTCCGTCCTGGGCCACAACAGGAAGGAGCAAATTTGAGCAGCAATTGCTCAAATTTGCTCAGCAATTTGAGCAGAATGAGAAGAATTAAGTGATTATGAGGTTTGTTGTTTACCTTCATTATGTCATCTAATCATGACCAAACATGTTCATCATTTGCAGTTTCTCTTAAGTTACACCAGAGGGCAGCAATAAAAAGTCTATCACTGCAACAAATGTATCAACGTTCCTCTGTGTTCCTACATGTGTTCTAACTAAACGTGCTACCCATTAATCCATCCTACCTTGCAGTAATGCTCATGTGCACATCGATGCACATATGTATGTCACATGCTGCTTACTCAGCAGATTTTTTACCAATACATCCTACCTGCTCACTAGCATCGACAGATACACGTAGCTACGGAAGAAGATTAGAGCCACAGGCGAAGAAATATAGAATTCTGAGAAAAAAGTCAAAATTGTGAGATTAAAGTCAGAATCTTGAGATTAAAGTCAAAACTCTTTTTTTCTCTTTAATCCTCTTCCATACATTGCTATCTATCCGTGTTACGGTAGGAAAAACTGATGAGCGATGTGTGATTCATTTCAAATGTGGTCACAGAATGGGGTTCAGATAATTTCAATTCAAATTTATTTAATCAAGGACAGCACATTAAACAAGGCTACATGTGGAAAAATATAGAAACTGTTTTTTTGTGTAACATTGCACAATGTACCTTTATTTAAAGACAGTAATATCCAAAGTTAAAATTTCCTGTCATATATACAGACACCTAAGTTGCATTTCTGTGACTGTAAACTAGAAAAACATAATCATGTTTATTAGAGAAAGCTAATTCTCCACAACAGTGTAGGTCAGAATAAATCAGTCTTCACGTATTTGTTTTTGTTTTAGCCAGTGTTTGGTCTGGGAATCAAAAACTCTAAGATCAGTTTTCATTTTTACTCCTGAAGGTGGGGTTTCCATGTGCAGGTGAGGTTTTCTGAATCAGGTTACTGTGATACTGACCACCTGTCAGAGCTCAGGGAGGTGAAACCTGCTCACCACAACGAGGGAATTCTGTTTCTTTTTAGAGAACAGGCTGTTTTGGCTCAGATCACGAAAACGAGTCGGCTCATTCGGATCCAAAGCAGCTCATGAATGAGATCTGCTCATGGTTGCAAATAACTATATTCATCAGCTCTTCTTCTTGGTCAGCGTGAAGTGAAATGAAATGTGCATTTTGAGTTTCAAAATAACATATGAGTTTGTTATTTGGCTTTTGATGGTTACATTTACAGATTTACTTGTGGAAGATTGATGGAACAGGAGCTTTTAATTCAGAGAGCTTCGCATTTTGTCTGAAACTTGCTTGTATTGATCCTGCAATCAGAAAACATGCTTCTGTTACATGACAGTTTACTGCTCTAATGTAAAGGGTTTTAAATGTTTTCCATGTGAAGTTGTAGACAGGTAGCACCGACAGACTATCTAGCTGTACTAGTGTAGGAAAATCTGACGAGGTAGCACAGATAGTCAGAACACCGGGAAGGAGACGGAGAACCTCATAGAGCCACGCCGAGTCAGGTCACGTGTCATGACGGGATGATGTCTCAGGAAGTTAGTCTTTTAACAACTGGATACTCTACTCACATTTTACTGATTAAGTTCATTCAGTAAACATTAAGTGGCTTCCTCTTCCTTTATCTTCCTTGCTCTCTCCTGTTGAAATGAAAGTTTATTAACACAATAAAATGTAATTGACATGATACAACTTGTTTCCACATGCCACTGACGTAGGAGAATTGTTTTTTTGTTCTGTTTTGTTGCACAGGCAGAATCATCTCTTTAAGTTACAGGCCTTTAAGCAACTAAACCTGTCACAGCTTGGTGACAGGTCAAACATTTCAGGTAAAAAAAAAATCAATCACTTGAATTTCTCTCTTAACAACCCACTTCTTCCATTATTATTATTATTATTATTATTATTATTATTATTATTATTATTATTATTATTATTATTATTATTATTATTATTATTATTACAGTCACAGTTCTGATTACAGACGCTCTCAGTGAGTGCCTGCTGGAGACATCCTCGAAGGAAGCAGGTCTAAGTGTAAAACCATTTGGACCAGATATAATCTGCATCATCCCGTCAGCCTTCGCCTGAGGCTCCCTCTCAGGTTTTACACCCTGAGAACATGGGTAATTACAGGTACTTACACTGAACAACATGCCATTGTACTGATGAATATTCTATCTAAAGGTGGACTGTGCTAATTTCACTGATACAGTGACAAAAAAGCTTCAGGCAAATTAAAACTCAGTTCATGAAGTTTACTTTGAAAACACAAAGCAAAAACAATATGGGGAGGACAATTTCAGAAAGGAAAAAGCTTTTTATAGACAACCATTTTGAATTCGCTGTAAAGATCCTAACTTACCTAATTGCAAATGAGACTTTTGTTTAAAAAGTAAAATAAGATGATTTAAGCTGGGGAGTGAAATAAGATGTCAACACTTGGCATCTTTTTTCTATGGAACAGGAGTCTTTCTGAAATATTCCTCTTTTATTGCTGTTTTTACCAGCCTGATGCTCCAGGGCACACAGTCTGATGGCATCCAGTCAAGACTGTCATGTTTATGTGCTGCCAACCCTGATCTATAATTAAATGTTTATTACACTTTGAAAGGCACAATTACATCTTATAAATGTGTCTTATCTTACTGGTATGCACCCACATTATTGTCCATGTGAGTGTTGCCTTCTCTACCTATTCATAACCCATAATGCTACATACATCGTTAATACATTTGAATTAATGCTGAGCAATAAAAAAACTCCACATTTGGTTGATGTTAGCATGTGCTGTGTACTCACTCAGCATTCATGATGGTGATTAACTGTCCTCTGATTGGTCCTAGAGACTCAGTTATGGGTCTCTCTCAACATTCACACCAACTGTCAGTGCAGACTCCTTGGAGACGTTGTGACACAGATAAATGCTGATTGGTTGAAGGTTATCTTTGCCCAAAGGGGATTACATAATTTTACCAAAAGGAAGTGTTAACTTAAATATGGAGGAAAGAAACAGGAGGGAAAGTCCAGGACAGCTTCATTTCACCACAACGAAGATGATCGTCTGATGTGACATCTGTCTTTTAAGACGCAGAACAAAGATTCAGGATCAATGACAAATGAGAACACTGTCTGAAAATACAAAAGGTTTCCATGACTGCCAAATGATGTCCTGGGACTAATCAGGTCCATCTCATGATTCATGGCTTGTAGAGCCACCCTTCACATCAATGCTATGTAGCAGTGGTTTTGGGTGGGACTTTATCTTTTGACCTATTTTTCTTCTGTTGCATACTTTCGGAAAAAATTGGATCTGGAGATGGTGAGACAAACATGTCTACTGTTGTGTGTCCAAAAGATATTGTTCAATAAAACCTGTGGTTCGTCCACATCCAACTTTGTAAGCTTAAGTAATATTCTGTGTTTTTTTTTTGTTTTTTGTTTTTAAAAAGAAGATAATAAACTTTAATAAACCAAGCAAACTTTACTCTGGTTATTTCATGTGTTGAATCTGCCCTCAAGGGGTCCGGTGAAGAAACAGCAGATGTTGGAAATACAGTGTAATTACTGGAACTTGTTCCACTAATTTCCAACAATAAAGAAACATTTAACTGTGTCAATATCCATATGCACAAATAAGCCTCACAAGGAAAATTATTTCTTTTCTCGTTTATGCGGTGAAGAAAGGGCCCAGAACTACGTTCATAAACTGACACTTGTGTTTAGTAGTCAAGGAGAAAGGTTACAATTATCGAGTAAGCATAGTAAATTATGCTTCAATCATTTATTGCCTGACTTTGTGGCTGATTATCAAAAGAGTAAAGAGGATGTATAGTTATAAAGGTTGTTTATAGAATTGAATTTGTGTAACCTACATTTTGTCAGAAAAGTGTTTGCTTAACAAATGAGAGATTTTAGACTGACCTGGGATTCTCCATCTTGAATATGTGCTAAATATCATAACTTATGATTCAGAATCAGTCAGTGAATGTTGTGAACACAAGTAATAAAATCCAGTTTTCTAAATAATGATTCAATCTCTGCTGATGTAGAATACTGTTTGATGAAATAGATAAGAAATAGAAATCAACTATCATCTTTGTCTGTCTGGCGTCCGTTTTCTTAGTAATGGTTCCTGCTCAGATGATAATGACTGATTAGTTGAAGTAAAGTTTTGTGTTAAAGTCTAAGGACAGATTAAAACAACCTGCAGTGAGGTGTCATGGAAATACCCTCCAGAGATAGTTTCACCTGGAGGAAGAACAGAAAAAAACATGATATATTTGTCTGATATCACACACAAATTGAACTTTTAATCTGAGAAAGAAAATAACACATTTCATTTTTACAAACAGACCGGTGGTTCTCTTCTTGACAGCTCCAAAAGCAGAGCAGAAAACATTGAAAGCTTTATGTGTAAAGTCTGATTGTGGGATGTTCCACTTCTGAAGCACTGGGTCATTTGTCATTGCTAATTTTAAGATGAGGAGAAAAGCAAGCATAGTTTGAATACATTATATGGTGGTCGAGAAAAAGATTGCGGTGCTGGTAAATATTTTGTGCACACTTCAACTTAATTGGGAAAGAAAAAGTAAATTCAAGCCACCAGTTTAAGCCTGAGTTCTTCCAACATTTTATGACAGTCTACAAGGAAAAAGCAGTAAAAAAAAAAAAGGTTAGGTAACAACATAAATCTCAGTTTTAACAAGAAAAAACATTCAACAGTCTTTTAAAGGTCATAGCATGAAAGTGAGCACATACAGTTAACAGCTTTGTTTAGGAGAAATGCAGGGCTTCATAAAAGTCTTTATGTTGATTCTGGCATTTTTCTGTTCCTGACACTTACCAGGAAGTTGTGGGAAATTGTTTTATTAAATTAAATTGCCAATAAATTAAGAAATATGTCCTTGATGAAAACCCCTACAGCCCTTGGGCACATTTTGGAAATTTTCTTCCCGCAGTTGAAAGGGATAGTTTCCCGTTTCAACAAATCCTGAACAGCATTCCAGTACAATGATTATCCCAGCCAGTCATTTCCCAATACAAACAAGATCTATGAGTGGGTACACTCCACAGTTATCTAAAACACTGGAAGGCTTTCAACAAAAGTGCTGTCGTGAAGACATGTGACCTGACCTGACTGATGCTTACTGCAGTTCAGTAAGTTTAAAGATGTTCTCACCTCCATTATAATCTGGTTCACTGAGGAGATAAACGTGGGTCATAGTTTGGCACAGATCCACGTCTTTAATTATTTCTCTAAATGTAGAAATGGGAAAGATTAGGATTGATTTGTGTTGAACTTGCTTAAATTTATTCTGTTTTTTGTAGCAAACGGGCCTCTGTGTCATTTCATTTTTTCACCACGGGAAAACAAGAAGTCACAGATTAAAGAAAATGTATTTTTCTTTTTTATTTTAAAAGAGTTGTGTTACATTTGTTTTAATGGGAATTCTAGAGGCCCAAAATGTTTACATTGTAAGGCTTTTTACACGTTTTTACCAGGGTTGGCAATTATATGGAAGGTGCAGTTGGTGTAAAAGTGAAAGAGAAAAGCATATGGCTCAAATACATCCATTAAACATTCCACTTCAGGGTAAATAAACTTTCTGAACAGCCTGTAGGCAGTTTGAAGATGTAAAGAGAGGAGTGTCTAGTATTTTTAAGTAAAGTTGGTGCCAAAGACGCAGTAAAAGGAGAAAACTGTTCCATGTCGCACAGAGTGAGCCTCTAAGAAAATCTCAAAATAAATGATTTCTGGTTTGACAACAAACTCTTTATTAAATGTTTTTTGGAAACAACATTTTTATTTTTCATCCATTTTATAGAACATAATGAAGAGGATATAATTGCAAATTTTTTTATGATGTGATGTATTATGGATGACAAATATAATCCAGTTTGGAGTATAGATGATCTCAAATCCTATCACTGTCATCTAAACTCAAGCAGCAAAAAATAACCACTACTAGACCAACGTTGAATAAATCTTGTACAAGTTATCAAAAGAATGTCGGAAAATCACTGCAGATGTCTGGCCAAACACACACCTTACATTGAGGCAGAGTGTTCAGTGATGAAACACTCAAAACACTGAAGTAAAGAGGAATGCACTAACACTAACCAGTCAGTTTCAGTCTCGTTCATCTGGAAACAAAAGAAAAATGGTTCAATGAAATTTAATCCTAAGTAAACAAGGAAGTAAGAAGAGCTGAAGGAGGATGAATAAACTATGAAAAGTACCTAATTGTATAACAAAGAGGATCCTTTGTTTAATGTTTTATTAAAAAGATTTTGTCTGAAATTGTATCCTAGTGGAAAAACTAAATATAAAGGTCTATTTGTTACATTCATTGCACATTGTTTTTATTAATCTTAATGTCTAACCTGAACTTTCAAAGAATCTTTTTTTCTTTCCTCGAAGATTCTATTTTCTGTTATAAAATTAAATATGCACAGTTTAATAATTAGACCATCTACAAAAGCATCTCAGTTCTCCACCAAGCCTTGCAGTCCCCAGTCCCGGGTTTGCATAACATTCCTCCTGTGTTTGTTTTCCCAACTCCTCCCAAGTCTTTCCAGGAGGCTGAAGGTAACCTGCAGGTAACCTGGAGCTTTCTGCACCCAACAGAAGTTGACAGATGAATTGAGTAGAGACGCCATGAATTATAGAGGCCCCCTGATAAGCAGTTTGGTCATGCTTCTGCTGTCTCTGTTTCCTAACTGCGCCAAATCTTGCTAACTCCTACTGATGTAGCAGGAAGTAGCAATGAGTAATGCTAAATTGTGTGAAATGTGTTTTTTTCCATTTATGGAGAATCTTGCTTCTATCTTTTTCTTAAGAATTCAAACATCTATCAGATTATGCCAATAAATTATAAGTAAATAGTTTTGCGTTTATGCAAGATATGTGAGATAAAGCTAATTCTGAGAAACAGTAGATAGAAGGAAATTTGAAAGAAAGTTGATGATATATCAAAAAAGAAAACTGGATGTGGGGGTGAATGTATCTGCATTAAGCTGATTATGTTAATATGGAAATATGAAGTCATATCCAGTTATTCTGAATCACATAGCGACAAGTTTGTTAATATATGGAGATGCCCTGGAAAGAATCAACCCTCATCACAGACAAATTTAGCAAATTCAGCTCAGTTGATGTCTTCATTCAGGAAACAGACACACCAACATAAAAGAGCAAGACTGGGGGTACTTTCTACAAAAACAGAGTGAATAACAGTTGTTTCTAGTAGTATCCAGAAAAAGGGCAGAAGTTAGCTGCAAAAGCAGGGCCAGCTTCTCTCCATGTGGGAAAGAAAATAAAAGGTGGCTGTAAGGCAATTGCAGCGTAGGTACATCAGTGTCTTCCTCCTCCAGAGAAACACACAAAGCCTTGGCCAGGGGTACTTCATGTGGGAATGAAAAATATAGAGATTTCCCAAAGTTAACAGCAACAACAGTTCAGCAGATGGCTTCATTCAGGAAAGAGACAAGAAGCACAAACACTGTGTCAGTGGAAAGGTTTTCAGTAAAAGTTCTCTTAATTTTATAGAAAAAGGATAAACTGACAGCCAGATATGAGACATAGTTGCTTCTCATGAAACAAGACAATGACAGACTGGTTTTCTTCAACTTCCTTTTATTATAAATTCATTATTGAACAAATTGGCAAAATCCAGTCGTATTAAATAGTGCTTTTAAATCAGGAAATATTCTAACCTTACCTTAAAATGTTTTGTATTTAAACAACATGTCACAGTTCATTCAGAGCAGACCTTTCTATCAACTGCCTACAGTAACAGATTTGACTTTTTGAGTAAACTGGACAGATAAATATCAAATGAGGAAAGTTTCGGGTTCCAGTCGGAGTGGCGAGTGGCAGTGAACCTCAAGTTCCTGGTTTAAATCTCGTTTCTTCCTGGGAATAATCAGGGTGGTTGTGTAAGGAGGGACAAACATCAGAAAAGTCTGTAGCAAAACAGAGGTAGAAGCTGTGGAAAGTACAACTGTTCTGGTTTCCAATAAAAGTTTATAGCATAATTTTATTGAGATTTTTCAGCAACAACAACCTTTGGGTCATGAACTTTATTTAAAAATTTCTTGCTTTTTAAGTTTCTTTTTCAGGCTGTGGCTATCACAAGATGGCCAAGAGCATATGACTTAAAAATTTTAAAAAAGGACATTGTTTTGCATGCAGCTTGTAATCGACAATGGAATAATCTAAAGAAAGATCATTTTCAGTCACAGACACTGAAGATTTTCTTGAGAAGAGGCAGAAATAATTTGATCCAAACATTCAGTCATTCCCCATGTGAAGATTGCTGTTATGTTGACAACATGCCAAGAATTGGGAAATGACTCTCTGTTGACTCTTTCTCTGTTAATGTCTTTAACACAAGTATCTGAACACATCCCGAAAGCTGCTGGAGCAAAAACACAACAGAGGTTAACTGAAAGGGAAATGAAGCAGCATTTTCTTTCACCAGCGTGTGCACTTCCAAGCAGATGAACAAAATGTTTCAGAGCATTTACTGTTAATTTACATCCTGACTAGCAGATACTAGCAACCAGATGGCTTAAATGTCTTCAAGAGGTCCCGCCCACAGGGGAAGTGTTTCTGTAAAGTGTTCACAGTTTATACAGAAGAAGCAGGAAGCCTGTTCAAGTTCTAACATGTTTGAACGTGTCTGAATTTACCCAATTTAGCTGTAATAGGATATGTTTCCCATTCCTCTTGATGTTTTCATGCGGAGAAGCGGGAATTAAAAAAGTAAAAGGTCTCATCTCCTCTTTCAGTTATTTTTTTTATGTTATTATCAAACCTTAATCTTTGAAAGCAGAAAGCAAACTGCTCTTTGGGCCAATAGTGTATATTTGCTTCACGTGGAGGAATTCAGATGTCTTGGTCTGTTTTTCAGGACTGGTTGTGTGATGGAGCCGTAGGAGGCCAGCTGGATTTGGGCCTCAGCTTCAGTAATACTGCCATATGTTATGAATTGGTGCAATATGAAAACACTGAATTAAATTGAACTCATTAAACTATTCTGTTATAAACCTCCAACGGTAGAGCAAACTCTGATCGTTCTATGGAGAGCATTACTGGGCCAAAGCAAAGAGGGTTACAGATACAAGCAGATTAAAGACTATCACTTACTATAAATTTTGCAGGCTGATTTTGTTCAGCTTTCCACTCAATAAAACAAAAAAAAACCCATAAAATTAGGAATTTTCCACATCAATGGAAAGTCAAATTAGCTCCAGATGAGCTAATTGTCTCTCAATTCCCTGCCGTTAGTCATTGCCCTGCATGGAGCTGCATTCACTACAATCAGCTTCAACTGAATGTATTAACAAGCATTGTTGTTTTATCATTAGAGTGTATGAGCATGGTAAGATAATGTCCCCTTAATAACATGAATGACTTGTGCAAATGTCTCTAGTGCTGTCACTTTGGTTATCACGTCAAGCACAGACAGAGAATGAGTCATAGAGGAACTTCAGCGTAGTGGCAATTAATTTGCAAAGCTCTGAAGAAACCGTTAAAGGTTTTTAACCCCAAAGTATGCATTGATGTTGTGTAGTAAGCAAAAGCAGGTCAAAAGTTGTGATCTATTTGGTCGGTGAAGAAGTCAAAGGATGTTTCACAACTCTTAACGTTCCCGTCTTTTGAGTTTTATAATGACCATGTCAGACTTCACTTGAATTCTTCAACATGATAAAATATGCAAGAGTTATATAATAGAAGTTTACTTTTTTAAAAATATTTATAATTACATAATATTTATAAACATTATAAACCGTCAGTCAGTTTACACAAAACTATTAGTTTTGTCATGAAAGAAAACGTTAACTGATAATTAGAAAGCTCAAGCTAATGCTAGTGATATTCAGCATTGGAAATTTGAGCAAATAATTTCTCACAGAGTTAAAGTAGATAAGCAATGTTATGTAGAGTATGAAATTCCATTTTTGTTTATAAAATGTCTTCATAGACATTATGACGGTATTATCTTTACTTTGCAATGTAATAATTTCCAATGCATAAAGTACAACTTGCAAGGATAAATACTCTACAGGTGTTCATATTAACTGCATACTTATCCAGGTTAGAGGTCACTCTTTAACTACAAAATTACACATTAGTTACTTGAATTTATTTTTGAAAGACTAACCCAGAACGTAAAACATCACCTGTATGGGTTGGTTAGACTTGTAAACCAGTGATCTTTTAACTTTTGGCAGCTGTCAGCTGCAAACAGGAACAGGTGGATATATGTTTCAAGGATCTCTTTGCAGGAATAATCAGTCTTCCTTTATGGTCCAAAGAAATTCAGAATACAATAGAGTCAAAATCTAACAATGAATTAATGAGATTTTTGAAGGATGAATTTCCATGGTTCTAATGTCACTCTTTCTGGTTAAAATTAACTAGTGTTTAAGTATTTTTAAAAGCTAGAACTGACAGAAATGAGCATAGGAACATTTTGGAATAAAAGCCATATTTTTATTATTATTTGGTTTTACTTTAGCAGAGAGTTAAATGGATGAATGGGTCATCTCTAGAGAAACGGCTTTACAGGTTGAACTATGTAGTGCAAAAGATGAATATTTTAATCACAGGAAAAGAATAATGGTGAAGTCATCAGAAAAATAGGCTGACTGATGTGGACGATGAAATTAGCAAGCCAGTCACTTTCCTTTCCCGCTGGCTTCCATACAAGATTTTAACCAGACAAATGGCTTCAAAGGAGCTGCTGCGACAGAAAAAAAATCTGTGTCACTTCGGCCTCATTAATTCGCTCTGATTTACAAACAGAAAAGCTGAAGCCTGCAGTTCCTTTGATCTGTTTTGAGAAATTACCAGTGTTTATGGGTCATTTTTAACTTTCTGGCAACGTCCGGAGTGTCGTCAGGGAATAAACGTAAAGCCTGATGAAAGCACGGATTCATTAAAATTGTTCATGGATTCAGAATATTTGATTTAAGTTAAATAAGTAAGGAGGCGTACCTTTCATGATTTGAAAATGTTCCTAACTGTACGCTAATGAAATGTTAATTTTTAACAGAAAATATTCAGTCTTGTTATCATGAGCAAATCCCCCAAGATCTCCCTGAACATTTTTTACACTGTTGACAAAACTTGAAGGAAATGAATTTTGTGAAAAATGTTTAGATCAAAATAGAGTAAGCTGCCATGATGCAACAATCTCCTTTTCATACCGAGTGAAGAAATGACTCTTTTGGGCTGAAGTTGTGTTAATATCTTTATAGGATCACTCAGTTCATGGTGAGTGAATCTTCATCATTACAGACAAAACATCTGCATAGTGGAGCAGTTAAAGAAAATATTCCAAACTTTAAACATATTTTCTTCTGATATTTTTATTCAAATTCTTACTAATTAACTTTGTACATGTAACTAAGATCACATGCGGATGTTGTCCAGAGAATGAAGGTGTTAGTATTTGAACGGTGATGGTTGTGTGACTTCAGCTGAAATTCCTTGCATGTTAACTATGCTCCTTGGAAAAATCCATTCATTTCCTACATGGATAATGAACACATCAACATCATCTGTTTTTGACTACATGACTTAAAAAAGGCCCTGGGGGGCCTCTAAACTATTCCTTGGAAGCTTGGTCCCTTGTCCTTTTGCCTCTAAAAATAGTTGTTCATTACTTTGGTCGACGGTTGGAATATTTGTCATTCTTCAAACTGACTGGGGACCACTTAACCCAAACATGTGGTTTACATTTATCTGTCTATATGTTTCCAATCCCCCAAAGTCTTTCAGTAATAGTATAAAAGAAAAAAAAGAAGCATATTGAGTAGTTTCTACATTCTTGTTCAATGAAACAAACAGACAGGGGAAAGTGAAGCATATGACTGTCTCTGCTGGGAAATAGAAGCTTAAAAACAAATGGAAAATTTATGTGATGACATAAACTTTTAGGGAAGAAATTTCAGGATGGAATCACCATAATGTAAGAGTTTCAGACAGAAAACTAGATTCCCAAAGAGTAACAAATTAAAGGAAGGACTGTCGAGACTAGTTCCTTCAGCCTTTGCTTTGATGACATGCTTCAGTTGGTGTCTAAAGGGATATCAAGCAAGCGCTGGCTGTCATGGTAAATTCCCTCTAATTGAAGTGCCAGTTAAATTTTCGGGTTTCTGCAGAGGCCACAGGCTCTTGTAATCCCTAAAAATAGCCCTCCGGGTCAAAGTGTATGCACGCATTGTGCCAATATGCTGTTTGAAGTGTCTGATAAAAGCCCTCTCTTTTTTGTAAGAGGTCAAGAACTTTCAAAACTGTTTTTTTTCCATTTCCAACGGAAGCCTCCTCCTTGTCAAGAGTGATTTAGTAAGACTCTTTTAGAAAGATGTATAAACTTTGGGTGGTATCAAATTTTAAAAAAAGAAAAGACCTGATCTGTCAGTGACTTGAATGATGCTTCCCCCGTTTTCCTATTCACAGCTGAATTCCTCACATTCCTCCATTCAGCAGAGGTCAGACAAGACAAAAACGTCAGGCGCTCCAAAGTGAGAGAGATATCCGGAACGTGGGTGGTTGGGGAAATGATGAAACAAGTGAGTCTGACAGTGAAAACCCTTTATTCAGGACCAGCCCCCGTCAGCACCCCGGACACACACACACACCCACCCACGCACACACGCCCTCTTCACTACCCCATACGGCATCATCTATTGACAAGACACAGAAGGTTTGCTGTGTTATTACCGCACTTTTTTCCAGGCATACTTTTCTGGGCGAAAGTTAATCTTCCCAGAATTGATAGATAAACATAATCTAAATCCCAAAAGCATTAATATATTATTAGCTCATTTTACTGTATACTGGTGGGTGGGAGCTGAACAGCTTTCAGTAAGAGCAGAAAACTTCATCTGAAAAAAAGCTGCTGGCTTCTTGGAAACTCTGCAGCGTCACCCTGCAGAGGCGCTTTGATCCACCCTGACAATGAAGTTTAAGTTGAAGCCAAACCATCTACTGAATAACATGAGATAATGATGCTCCAATTAGATGGAATTTACAGTTTTTTAGCTGACGCTTTGGTGTGGAGTGACTTAACCCAAGTGAGTAAGTTGTGACTTGAACAGAAACTTCAGCAGCTTGAATAGTGTCATCTGCTGACCTTCCTAGTAGGAATGTGCAGAGTTTGACTGTTTTTATGAACTAAGCTTAAAGCAGTCACATCTAATTGGTGCCCATAACATTGCAACAATTGCCAACTGAACATCTGGAGAACATGAAATGTGTGATTCTTCTACAACTTGAGTCACCATAGCTGTTATTGAATTTGGAGTGAGAACTTAATGAGCAAAACAAGCAAAGTAGGCAAATTTAACTTGCAAACAAGAAGATATTGATCTTCTTGTTTGCACTTTCACTTCTTAGTCCTTGCATGTGTAACATTTCTGGGCAGTTTTATTATTTTTTTCCAAATGTTTCTTTAACCCCAAAGTTTTTAGATCTACAGAAATCTGTTGTTGACTTGGAAAATTTCTGCAAATGCATTGACATTTATAACCATTACAGATAAGAAGGCAGAAGTCGATAAGAGTTCTGACTAAAACTTTAAAAACCCACAGTGTTTTTAGCCTTTTTCCATTGGTGACACTGCTTACATCCTGCTAACGTCAATATGTTAATTCTCAAACACATTACTGATCAACTTGTTTATGTGACACCTCAACAAACTAAAATTAATTCAAGTCAAAGATGGTGGTATTTGATATATAAATTTTCAGAATCATTGGTTTGGCCTACACCGAACTAAACAGTGATTATAAACATGAATCACGATTAAAAGCATGAGTCAATTTCAACCATCCAGTATGGTAGTTAAATGTGTTAGGCCTCCACCAAACTTCTCCAGGCTCTAAATGTAGACTTTTAGCTTGTTAAGTGTAATAAAAGCACAAATGAACACTTGGCTCAAGGCAATAACCCCCTATATAGTTATTTTTGGTGTGTATGGAAAAAATTTTAGAAAACCAAAGTTCTTTTTTACAATTTAATAGCATTTTTGGCTAGATTTCCAAGCCTTTTTTGGAAGGTTAGCTGCAGTTTACAACCACAGAAAAAGCAGTCCTTTCCTTAATCTCACAGAAAACTATTTTAATTTATTTACAACATGCTGTGGAAAAAACTAAGAGGTTTCCTGACCGGAAAGTAACTCATCTTCACAATATGTACATAGCACTGAAAGAGGTTATTTCTTTACGAGTACAGCAAAGCGTTTCTTTCTAAATTGGAACCACAATAAAATAGTGGGGAAAATACTATCTTTAACTGGTGGTGACCAGTTATTAAGAAAAATAAACAAAAAACTGGACTTTAGCCTGGCCACAAAGAATGTATTCACCTTACAGCTGGAGAGGATGACATTTTAAAATATAAAGGTTATTTATTACACCGAGTAAACTAAAATGGTCAGAATGTAAAATCAAGCAAATACGTAATATATATATATATATATATATACAGCTATGTGTGATACATAGATATATATCTATCTATCTATCACAGATAGATATATGGATAGCCTGGGTTGGGTAAATATATGAGCAAAATCAGACATAGCTCTGATCTGTGCAACTGAAAGGCAACAAAATTAACTCTTTTGTAAGAGTTTTCTTTGGAGTAACAGAGCAAGCATCTTAGTAAAACAACAATCTTTGGTCATCAAACGTCTTCATGATTCAGTGGACTCACCTCACCTTTACCTCTTCATAGTTCACGATTCACACCAAAGTACAGTTCTTCGTTTTCTTAGTAGAGCATATCTAAAATTTCAAAACAAATTGCAGCTTGGGAAGCTGAAATACATAGCAGCAATTCTACTTGACAATCTGTTGGCTGGTGTTTGCAAAACAGATAATCCAAGAGCTCCACTCATTTTCTTGGAGATGATTGGCTGCACCTCCAAAAGTGGAAATTAGAAAGATGTTAGATTCTGTGATAGCGCTAGCACTGTTTCCACTGTGTTTCAATGTGTATTGAAGTTTATTGGTATTATAGCTGTGATGCTACTGCAGTCATGTAATGTTGAGTCCAAACTATTTATTGAGTTTTTTGGGATGAGAATCAAAGAATTCATAAATTCTTTAAAAATATTAACTGTTTTCTATTTTAAAATTTGAATGATTTGGTGACAGATAATGGTGAAGTTGCAAAGCTTAGCGTGTTTAAAGAATTTGTCTCAAAAGATTTTTGTTATTATTGTTTTTTGTGGAATTTCCTGTGTCTTGTGTTTGATTTTAATTAATGTCTTTATGTTATCTGAACAAGAGCATTTGACCAAAACTCACCCAATTTTGATAAATAAATTTCAAGATTTTAAGTGGGGTCTCCTATTATGTTTTCATTCTCTTTGGTAATGTCAAATTAACCTAAGTAGCAAACAAATGTGTTAAAATGCAAAAAAGAAATGACTTTAAGATAAGATTTAGGGTTTTTTTTAACATCTTGACCTTATTTTTCTCTTCCTTTCTCTTGTATGTTGCTACAGATTTAACTATACGACTAATCTAAAAAAACTTACATGACTGGATCAGATTTTTTCCATCCAAAGTGTTGAATTTCAGAGATGTGAACAGACGTGAGCCTGTCTTTTGAAAAGCAAACTGCCGAATTTTACAATCGTAACCTTTCAGTTCTTGGCAAAGCTGAATAAGTTGTAGAGATATTTTTGTCTTCCTTCTACCAGGAAGTTATTATTAAATAATTCAGAACAGTGTTGTTCCAGATTTTCCACAAAAGCTAATTTTGAAAAGAAAAATAGCATAAGAAAAACTTCTTAGTTTCCTCTTCTACTAATTAATTCAATTTTGTTGCGTCTAACTATGGGAGAAAGCCACTCTGCTTCTGTTTGTTCAGTTGGATCACATTGTTGATCATTAATCTGTGATATTGTCACTTTTTCTTGTGTCCATATACACAAAGGAACACGTGAAGATGGTTGGAGAAAAATAAAGGGATTTCAGGTGGAAAACTTCTATTATTTTATTAATAAACAATATTTTCTTACTCCTGCTGCTTTTTGACACTATTTCCTTTCCTATATCTTTCAAAATGTTTGCTGTGTGGTGAGATGGATGAATTTTATGTTTTCCAGAACTTCAGCTTGTTCAATATAGGATTGATTTCATTCACAATTACCTCAGCAAACAAAGAAATATAGAGCTTGCTCAGATAAAGTGGGGTAAGGAGGGGAGGCTGGACGGCGTGGGCGTCGAAGCTCAGGCGGCAGCTACAGCTGATGACTCAGGTGATGTGTCATACTCCAAGCTATAAAAGGGAACTTTTACATTTTGTCCACACAAACACAACCACACACACGTACAGTACTCACACTGGACTCAGAGGGACTTTTGTTTACTACAGCAGGAGCCTAAAGATGAAATGTAAGTTTGTTCATCATACTTTTAGAGGAAAACATCATGTGTGTGTTTGTTTGTGTGCATGTGTATGCGTGGGGGTGTAAGAGGGAGTGTGTTTGTGTAGAGGAGGTGGTGGTAGTGATGGGGGTGTGGGATGGGGGACATTCACTACACGTGGTCTTTACTTTTACTTTTTGCCTGTGAATGTTTTAGAGTGAGAGTCAGTGAAAGAATGAATGAATGAGATGTTGTTTTAGTTCATGACTGAAGCATGAAAAGTGTTTTATTTTTTATTTAAAGTGGAATCTGAATGACCCACTGTTTGGCTTCAGCTTGGCTGTGATTGGATAATCCTTTGTGTACGAGATGGTGTGTGTGTGTGTGTGTGTGTATGTGTGGTAGGGATTTCCCCAAATACTTCCAACAAGAACTAAATTGGTGTATTTCTCTTTCCTCAAAACATCTGCGGTGAAATATTCTTCTTACTTAGCAATAAATTTTCACTGAAATCACTCTTTAAATTTATCGTGTCTGTAAAATCCATTTTAATCTTCTAACTGTTTGTTAGGGTACTTGTTTAAACAACTTTATGTAACCTAAACTAATTTAGCTAATCTAATCAAAACTACATAAAAAGTTAGGCTTTTTACCAACTAACACCAATCAACTTTCACTGATGTGTTAAAAAGTTCAAAACTTAGTTTGTTTAGGGTGAAACTGACATGATTATTATCAGTTTGTAGTGACTCAATGAGTATCATGCAAATCGGGGAACTTGCGAGTATCATCCTGCCAGATGGAGCGCGCTCTGTGTTTGGTCTGCTGTATAAGTTGTTGTGTCATTAAGTGGACACATTGTTGGTGTTAACTGGGGGAAGGACTCCTCACACCACATGTTGGTCACTGAAAGCAGCAGCAGTGACTGGCTTTGTGTTTGTGCTGCACAGCTTTGGTAAGAAAGTGAGGCTGGTGATGTTATGATCCCTCCTCTGTTTTCTTTTCTAGCAAACTGGAAAAAAAAATGTGGTTTTGGGGGAATTTACAGGTTCAAACTTGTATGTGATGGTGAAGTTTTGCATTGTGTAATGGCCTAAAAGCAGGATTCTTCTTGCTTTTATTCAAGAAGAAAGTTAGGTTGAATTAATCTTTATACAAGTGGTGTTTTGATATATTTTCCTTTAAGTTTTTGATAGATGTTAAGTAGCTGTGGCAATTTTCTTGCTTATCCATCTGGCTATGATGCCTATTATAATGTTAATGTTGCAAAAGTCATGGTGACGGTTGAATAAATCAAAAGAAAAAGACTAATTAAGAAACGCGAGTCACTTCTGCAGACAGCGATGTCGTCATTGCACATCACCAGGACATTTACAGTAATCTATACTGTAGCCACATCGATCCTGACTCCTGTGATGAGTCATCACTTAGCAGATTGCCCCTAGTGATTAAATGTGGTACTACATTTGAGAATACACAGCAGTCAAGAAGCTTGTTTTTTGTTTTTCACCTCTTTGTTTCCATAACTGCTGACGCTGTGAATACACCATGACTCATATGAAAGCTGGTGGGTCAGCTTCTTTTATATGTGGTATCATCCAGATGGGGGTCAGAGAAATGAAGACAGAGCAATGATTAGAGAGTTATACCCTGTAGTAATATTACACTGCATGTGTCAAACATGGTTATAGATCAGGAAACAGAACGCCGCTACTTGAAACTGTGGCTGCTCTCATCTATCCAGTTACTCAGACATGACTTAATATGATCAATATCCACTTTTTACAGGCCAAGGCAGGTGGCTTTGGATTAGTTTCACCGTTTTTATGGAACCAGAGATCTCCGCTTCCTTGACTTGCATAAAATTCAACAAACTGCAGAGAGACGAAGGTCATTAGATTTACACACCAATGATGAGAGTCAATAATGTCAGACACAGCTGAATAAACTTTCACTTACGAAATCATCAGATAAGCCTCTGAAACTAAGCAAAAAGTCATCACTGGATAGTGAACAAATGAGGGACTGCATGACACAGCATGATGCATTTGTCTGTAATTATAATGTGAAACCCGAGTCACACTGAAAACATGTAAACGCTGACAATGGAATAATAGAAGTCCTTATAACAAATGGATTTAAACCTTTATTTCTTCAAAATTGTAAACTTATTACCTGTCCAGTTGATGTAAATTGACCGCAAGCAAAACATTGACTGATTTGACATCCATTGTCTATTTGCATGACATAACACTGAGCTCCATTTCGCTAAGCTTCTTTTCAAAATGGGAAAAACAAGAGAGAATATCATTCAAGTGAGGTAAATGTGTGTTGCCGTATTCTGCTTCCATAAACTTGCCCATATGTCGAGTCAGAGCAATAGTTCTAACATTAAAAACAACTCATGATGGGCCTGAATGAGAACGTAAGGGAGCTCAAATTCAACCGTTTTGGTTCTAAGCTTGATTTTGCATCTGTATATTTGAGCAAATCACCAGTTTGCATGATATAAACTGTGATGGTAAGCAAAAAGATTACATGTTTCATTGAAAATATTGTGATTTTGTCCACCTGAATAATCTGATGATAACTCAGTGATGCTAAAGGAAGTCTGTGTTTTAAAATCCACCAGCCAGTTTGTGTCTGTTATTTGTTTGGTGCAGAGCAGAGAGGGGATTTTTACTGAGTTTTTGGCTGGAAGCAGCTGCCTGTTGCTGATTAAACCCAGACCCCGAAATAACAAACTGTCACACAGAAGCAGCAAGTCAAGGAAGTTGAACTGCTGAAAATTAGGGAAAAAGCAGTCCCTAGTTACTCATTTACTACTAATACTGTTTCATGCCACATTAATGTTGCATATTTTACATTTAACAACGAGACCCAGTTCACAGCAGGAGCATGGAATTAAAAACTGTAAACATTAGAAAAGCATTAATTTATGAAAGTCAAAGCCAAGACCTCTTTGAAGCGAACAGAGCACCTGTTCATGAGTCGATTCGCTGTCCTTGAGAGCAAAAGCAAAGAGAGCAGAGGAAATAAGGCGTCCACTGAGCACACAGGAAACTCCAGTGTTTGTTTGTCTGACCCAGCAAAAAAAAAAAAAAAAAGGGGGCACGAACTCAAACGGAAACTGCGGAAGCGGGCGATTATGTGAGACACTGCACGCACTTGTTTGTGTTTCATGTTTGAGTGAATGTGTTCTGACGAAACGGCCTGCTCCTCACATCAAAGACGGCTCATTCACTCTGCTTCTGAAGCAACTTTACTGTGAGCCGTAATGCTGTCACAGCTGTTTACTCAGCCAGATACATGACTGTACACTGCTCTGCCTCTGGATGTTTTTCTTCAGGTTTTTTTTTTCTCCCTGTCTCTTTAGGTTTTTGCTGATTTCTTCCTCAGTAATTTTCCAACTGTTGACTGAAGGTATTCCATTTTTCCAGTGTGTGTCCTTTGGTAACTGAAATCTCCTTCATTACTGCTTGAAACCAAGATAGCAGCTGATAACATTTTGAATCATTTTGAACGCCTGGCTAGATGTTAGTCTGAAAGCCGACATCTGTTTGTGATTTAATACTTTATTTAGTTTGGCTCTCGCAATTTGGATGCAGTGTTGAACGTTTGTGGTGCAATCAAACCACAAATTTATTCAGTGTAAATAGCAAGAATTTTAATTTCCAGATGTCTTCTCACCACAAGTGCATGCCTCTGAAATTTCTGTCAGACTAAATGGATTTTTAAAACTGGAGGTTAATGTGACTCATTTTGACAAATATTTGCTGAAACATTTTACAATTGCCCTGATAAGGGACTTTATCTTGTGTTCTACATTTTGCAATCCCTCTCCCACATAATATGAGTAGCTGGAGCAAACAGAGAAGGAAAACAAGATTCAGGGGGGATATGAACAAAACAGAAAATCTCAAAGTTTGTGATGTCATTCTAGTGGACAATCAGGTCAAAGGCAAAGCTTACAGAACACTGAATCATATTTGTAGCTAAGCTTTCTAGCATTAGATTACAAAATGAAGAGGTCAACCTTTCCAGCAAACAGAAGATTTTTAGATTTAAACTGTAGCATCCTGTGCACCAGTTACACATGAATTAATCAGATGCATTCAACAGAATACATTTAAAATTCAAGAACTTATCATTAAAAATCATCTCTGGATTTGAAAATTGAATATTGAAGATGTTCAAAATCTGTGGATTTGAGCTGCAAATCCATTTTTTAATTATCTAAATTTCATTGTAGTCTTTTTGCACTAATGTTCATGACAACTGAGCAGCAAAGCCTAGTTTGAAACATAATTCACCAAGTGAAGTAGAAGTTTCTTCAAAAATTTGAAGACTCCTGTAAAAAAAATTTGTCAAAAAGTCTCAAACTTTAATAATAATAAAGTTGCTTTTGTGGTTTCAGACCTTTGACCTTTTCTAAAACTCAGATTTGGACCATTGAGCATGAAGTTTGCGAAAAGGTTATCTACAAATACATCTTTGTGATATTATTCACATCTAATTTACCATTAACATGAAAATGGATCAAGGAGTCAACAATAAGCCTCATAGTTTACATGAACATTTTGTTTTTCATACTGAATTGATTTTCATGTAAAATCGGTGGCACAGGTCTTGAACCTCCTACTAACTCCTACAAATAAATGTAAGATTTTTAGCAGATGGAGAACAAATGAACATTTAGAAATTGAAAGAGTTATGTTGAAAATAAAAGGATAACCACTGTGGCAACCTCCTGCCTTTTAGTAAACTCATAAATTAGACTCATTTTAGTGTCTGGGAAGCAGTAAAAGTGTCTGGAGTGGCCCAACACCCTTGACAAAGGGGATGTTTTGTCTCCAAAGAGCAGAGCCCAAGGCGTCAGTCTGCTGATGTCATCACATACAGACTAATCTGAGTCAGAACGGTGGGTTTGCTCGTCTCTCTTACAGCAACAGAAGGCTGAAAGCACGCTCTAAAAAAAACCCTGCATAGCTCACATTCCATAATCATGATCTAACACATCTAACGGACAAACCTTTTCTTTGTTGATTTGAGGTTTGGGGTTTTTAAGCTTGCATAAATCAGGGAATAGGTTTACAGACAAGGAGCTAATCTTGATGTGAAAGGTATTTCTTCAAAGACAAGTGATTAATGATTAAAAAAGTTTAAAGTACAGGATGCAAACCATTAATTTTCAGATTATTTTTTTCTCTATTTGGATTCATCAAACACAAAATGAGATGTTTGACCTGAGAAGTCTATTAAAACTTTAGCCTGTACGTTTAGATATGGCTGAAACATCAAAAGTTGTTTTTTCAAAGTGTTTTAGGAATATTCAAATGTAAGCATAATAATGTCACTAAACAATTTACAAACTGACAAGAAACAGTGACAAATTCACAGTTTATTAACCCCAAATCTACGGAAGAATTAAACATTTCTTTATGATATACCATTCACATAAAACTCACAACATTTTTGAAAAGCCAAAGTATTGTTTATGCTTATCTTGATGGTCCATCTGCTGTAACCCACCCATTCCAGCATGATGCATGAAGTATTTACAGATGACACTGCAGACTGTCTGCACAGCTAATGCTCTGACCCCACCTCAATACCCAACAGTTGAGTGGAAACATGTCCAAGCCTGCAGTGAAATGAAGTCAAGGCAAGTTTCTGATACTTTACATCGTAAAAACATCATACAGTCACTAATTATAGTGCAAGTAATAAATATTACATTTTGTCAAATACCATTATCAAAATCATCAAGCAAATAATCATCAAATGTGTTGTTCAATGTTCCACAGATGCCAAAGTAGGAAGAAGCTGCATATTTGGTATCAGTTTTAGATTCAAAGATACTTCTTATAGTTAGGCAGCAGAATCAGAGGAAATAACTGTAACAAAGCAGTATTCATCAAAATGAAGGTGAGAACGGCCCTCCAGGACAGAGCAACAGCGCACCTCCTATTAAACTCTTGGCCTCATTTCGCGTGTGGCGTTTTCTTTTTTTATATGTATATATATTTGGATTTAATTTAAACAGCACTCAAATATTTGAAAATTTTTTTGGGACCAACATGGGGCCAGTGTGTAGACCTTTACCTATCAATGCTCTGTTATTTGCTTGAATAAAGGATTTACTTTTGGGGGAGAATATGGCACCAGAACTGGCTCCAGGCCAGGGAACCTTGTTCTTCCAAATTCAGTCCTAATTACCCCTGCTTTATACTTGCAGAGTCACCCAGCAGTCAATGAGCCAGGGAGAGGTTGCCGGTTTAGTCACAGGGTCACATAGCTGTACATGTGTAGAGAGACCTACTGTCAAATTTAGAGGAGCCAATTAACCTATTATATACGGCTATTTTACACTGTGGGAGGAAGCCAGACTACAGAGAATGTCTAATCTCCATGAAAAAACGGTCCCCAGAGGGGTGGTGAACCTGTGTTTCAACCACATTTCATTATACTTGAGTTGAGCTCTTTACATGGTGTTTAGTCTTCCCAGAAACACGAGCCACGATGGGGCAGAATCTGTTTGTGTTTGACGTTTCTGCTCTCTAAACATCCATCCACGTCACAGAGCCTTTCATCCTGTCACAGAGATCAAACTTCTCACAGCTCTTATCTGATTTTTCAAATGACTAAAAGTCCAGACGACAGGGAACTTTAAAGTTATCTGATAAAACTGTTAATGCGATATATAAGTGCATTGTAACAGCAAAATAAATGTGAACGGTAGCTGGAGTTTTTAAAGTGTTTGACCTAGTTCAAGTGTTTCTGCTGCTTTAGCAGCAACTAGCATTAATCATGTCAGCCAAACGGCCTCCTTACTGTCATGACAAACTGACTGCAGCTGCCTCAGAGCTAATCTTCTGCATCATGAGGTGTAGAAATGAAAACAAGTGTTGATCCAGTCTTGTGGTTTTTTACTTTGAATCACAACCACATCACTTCTGGGTAAAAGAGAAGAGAGGAAATCTAATCTGTGCTGCTGGCAGATGCAGCGTTGCACACACCTGTCTGTGCAGTTGTGTGAACAATCACAGCTGGATGACAGTCAGTCCGTTGGACTGGATTTGGTGGATTCTGTTGAATGAGAATCATTTCTTTGTTGTCACAAACGAGGCTTCAATGAAACCAACACAGTTTTCCATGGCTCACTGTGTGCGCCTCGCTCCTGTCTCTGCAGTTCTTCCTGAGACTTCCTTGTTCCTGTTCCACCTGCTGCTTCTGACTGAGCTGTTAGCCCAATCTTCATCTCTTCCCATCCATGGCTCCTCCCACTGTGGATTTTTTGGATCGATGATCCATCATGTGGAAAGTTTGATGAACTTATCGAGAAAACTCCATCAGCTGGTAAGGCCTATTTGCCTTTACACCCTTATTTCAAACTTCTTTGATCTCTAGCTTGATAGATATTCAATTATTATCTTTTTTTTTTTTTTTTTTAACCTCTGAATCATAGCTTATATTTCTTTTTTAACTTACTAGAATTTCACTGACGTAGCAACAGCTAAGCAAGAAAGTAAATACAATTTTCCTATGAGAATCAGGAAAGGTTCTGGGATTTGTCGCCTTTACTGGTATATAGGCCAAATGAGTGATGCTTTTTTTTTTACTTTTACTTCTTATTGTATTTTAAACAGAGAACAGAAGAACTCGAACACTTTGAAGATACCAAATTCAGTCTGGACAGCCTTCCTGAGTTGTATCACACTGCTGGCCATCTTAGGACACTGAAGGTATAAAACTATAGAGATAAAAGATTAAAACAATTTATCTATTTTCTTCATTCCTAAATAAAATATGTGTTTTTTTGTGCCTGCAGGTTAATGAATCCCTCACTCAGATGTACAGATACACTCAGTCCTTCAAACTGCATATCGACTGGTTGAAGGATGCTAAAGAAAATGTCAGTTTGCCTTTCCAGACAGAAGAGGGCGCCAGCTCTCACCTTCTGCAATTATCCAACCTCATTGAAAAATGTCTTCATCCGGTAGGTCCTCCTGCATTTATACAACTACATTATGTGAAATTTTTCTGTGAAAATAAAAGTACAGAAATAATAGATATTGCAGCACAGAAATTGTCAAGGTACTGTTCATTAAATTATGCCAAAGGATGGTGAAAAAATAGAAATGTGAAATATATACAAAAAGTAAAAACATTTATCTGAAGTTAATTCAGAGTTTATTAAAAATAAATAAAATAAATGGGTGTAAAAACTAAAACTGAAAATTTGTAAAAATATCAAAAATAACTTTTTATAAAAATAATACTTTTTATAAGTGGCTACAAGGCATGTCAGAAGTTTTTTAAAAAAATTTTTGTGCATTTTGTTAAGTTCTGATTATGATTACATAATCATATTATCATATCATATCACACTATATTACATTATTATAATAATATGATTCCATTATTACATTAATATTTACTTATGCCAGTAAAGATAGATACCCCTTTATTTTTGTCCTGTTACCATAGTTTCATGAATATGCATATTTATTTGAGCCAATCTGATTTCACTGTTCCTTTTTTCTTTTTATCTTTAGCTAAACAAAGAGGATCTTCTGTCAATGGCACCCAACCTTCCTGTTGTCTCCAATGCCTTTAATGCACTTGAGTACTCTGTAGAAATTTCTGAAAGGTTAAAAGTTTTCTGTGTTTGGTCAAAAAGAATCTTACGGTACTTCCAGAAGCATTCTTAAAAAAACAAAGGTCTTGCAGCCCTTTCAGAGGCAGTCCTGCTATTCTAGACAGTGTAAGCCTTAAAGGGCATTTAAAAAACCACTGTTAACTCCAGAATGTTTTAAAGCAATATTATGTCATGTTAGTGGACTACCTCAAGATGGCAGCGTTGGGTAATCTGCTGTCGTGGTGCTGACGCAAACATCTCAGCTACAGACCATTGGATTCCTATAAAAGCTTAAATAAGGATAAAATACTTTTTATTAACTTTATTATCCACTTGTTTCTAAGCCCATTTGTAGTTTAGAAATGTGATTTCCCAAAAGACAAGACTGTGTAAAAACTGATCAAAACAAATTCACAAAAAAAACAACATAACATTTTATGCATTTTTTTTCTTTTACTAAACTGCAAAATTGTCAGTTTGCTTGGTTTTATCAACAGTAATGAAATGGTGAGAATAAGGAACCTGTCTGGCAGCTTCATTCACTCTAGACATGATTTTGGTTTGCATTTAATTAAGGTATTTAAACAATATTTTCTAAATGAATTGAGAATAATTTTAACATGCTTATTGAAAAGCTACTCTCACTGCATTATGACAATTTTAGCTCATACATAATTAGCATGTTAGGCATCAATCATCACAGGGGACAGAAGAAATTATTTCCTGTGCTTTTTTTCTGCATTTGAACCTTTTATCAACATGTGAAAAGTATTTTTAGATAAAAAGTTTTAGAAATAGATAAACTGAGAAGATAGAGAAATTACAGTCTATTTTTCTTAGACCATTTTGCATATATCTAAATATCACCTACTGGAAACAAACAAATATGCCCAATTTCTTATTATTTTTCCTGTGTTTCTGCAATCATTATGCATCAGCTGTGTGCTGGGATTAATAATCAATAACAAAAGGTTAAAAATGTTACTTTCAGTCATTTTACCAGAATTTCCAGCATTGCTCAGACTGTTCTTTGCTTGAATGTAGAATTTTTGCTGATATCAACATCGCTAACCACAACTGTTTCACCATTTGATTGAATGTTTGCCAAATGGAAAGAAATGTCTGTTTAAGATGTGTATGATGAATAGTGTTGATGCACAAATCTAAAGCCTCTTAATGCTATGAGTGTCAGAACCATCTCCATATGATGTGACTGAGATCAGTGGTGCATTGTTTACAAAGTATTTTTTTTTAACAGGTTGTCATATGAACTTTTTTTTTAAGAGAAAGCAGAATGTAGGTTTATCTTGTAGGCTTGAGGAAATGTATATTTTTCTTTTACATGTTGCCATTTGAACTGTACTCATGCACTGTGCCGAGGTAGTGTCACCTTTGACCTTTACTCCCACTGAGACTGTTTACACTCACAGTGCCTGCCAGGTGTTGATCAGAATGATGAACCGAGTGATAAGAAATATGGATTCTGTAACAACTCTTCTGTTCTATTTTTTTAACCTATTTAGAAAGCTATTTATCAGTTTTTATATTTTGTATTTCAGCTTTGAGATGCAGGCATCTCATTTTTTTTTATATAAATATTGTTTCATGTCACATATAATATTAATATTAATGTATTATTGTTATTGTAACTTATACTATTTATATGATTATAATGTATTGATTTTATATATTTAATGTAATTAATAAAATAAATGAAACATAAAGATTGTTTCAGTGTGGTGAATAAATAATGTATTGTGATCCAATAAACAAATCAGCCAAAAAGCCATTGGTGATTTGAAGCCAAATATATCAACATTTTTGCTCCAAAATGAACAAATATAGACATTTATTTTACATCAGTCTGTGTAAAAATGTAATTATCAGGGAGTCTCATATATAATTTTACAGTGCTACTCAAAATCCTATTCATTATGTGGATAAATATTGTGTGGAGTTTAACATATATTTATTATTTTTAAATATGGTAAATTTGCAACAAAATCAACCAAATTAGCTTGTATGGTTGAATTCAAACACATTTAATAGTTGAAGATTTTGTTTTTGGTAGAACGGTGGAAAGAATCAGCAATTTGGGACACTTTATGTCAGGAAATAGCTTTGATTGTAGCCCTAGCTGTTAAGAAACTTTGTCAAAAGTCAAAAGTACATTATAAAAGTGAAAGTAGTCAAAATTAGGAAGTTTAGGAATTTTTATCAAAAGATAATGGAGATTATAACCCTAATCTGCTAGTAGAGCTAACAAACCTAAATTCATTGGAGTTAAAGATCCACTGTATAGAAATGTGATTTCTAGTGGTGAAAACTTGAAGTTACAACTAATGTAGTATGTCCAATCTCTTGTATTGTCCCACAATGGGAAAATGTCTGTGCAACAGTAGCAAAGTGACAGGCAATAACAGCAAATCAACTTACACAAAGATAGATAATAAAAATATGTAAAGCCAGAAAAAAAGATTAAAAGTATTGTGCAATAAGGGCAACAAGTGTTGCATAGTTATAAAAATACTCCAGAGGAATACACAACTGAGCTGGTTAATTAAAAAATTTACAAAATGTGCATGTCTCTTTGAGCTTTAAAAGACAGACTATTTAAAATATATCTATAAGACTGTATGAGTGAGCAGGAGAACAGAGACTTATGTAACACCAGCGTGTTGATGTAGGATCTCAGACAGATGATCTCACACACAGACAGACTTTCATTGTAACAGAGTAAGCTGTGTAGAGTACATGTGGGCTGAGGCCACAAGCAACAGCTGACACCGGGATTTACAAATCACAAGGGATCGGGGTGTTAGAGGAAAATCCTTCCCCTGAACACGCAGTGAGAGGGAACATGCTTCTGTGTGCAGAGAGTGATAAGGATGTGGGAGAATTTACTGGCTGACAGAAGCTAAATACAGACGACTCAAGAGGAGTCTTCACATTTTACCATATTTGCAATTTGGAGGGAACGCCAATGCACTAAATACAGTAATCCTTAAGGTTTAAAGATCTGCCTTTAACTGATAACTGATACTGAATACGTGTTTGGCTGCTTTTAGATGTTCTCTGCAAGCTGTAATTCTACCTTATGCCACACTTCACTTTGGTGTGCAATCAGCACAGATAGTGTGTTTCACTAACAGATATGGTGAAGCAGATAATGGTGATGGAATTTTAAAGAGCTGCTAATCGACTGTCATGATCTGAAATTTCAGTGAGGCACAAATGCAGTTAAACTTCTCTTAATCATTCTGAATATGAGTCCGTATATAACATTTTAAAAGATTTCAGACCATTTTTTATCCAATAAGAGGCCAGGAGACAATGAAGGTCATTTTTATTTGATGCTGTTTGCAGAAGAACATGCAGAAACCTTTTCTTTCATCAAAATGTGAAACAATACATTTCGCTATTTGCATCCTCACCATGCCTTTAAAATTTATTTCACAGCATGCCATCTGAAAACACAGGTCTTTCTTTTATCAAATAAATCAAACTCATCTGGACTTTCCAATGCCATATTTTCATTTTTGTTAAAATAAGTTCTAAACTGGACAATGCAGAAACTTTGAACTCATTGTGCTTTCTGGTCCTCACTGAAGTTATGGCAGCTGCTTTAGCTGTTATAGAGCTACATTTCTTTTAGAAAGTACAGAAAGCAGATTATATTTGCTTTCTGTACTGCTTTCTGGTAGGCTCTCCCAGTCTACTTTGGACTGGGAGAGAAATGTTCACACAGCCAAAGGTCTTATGATGATAACATCCTTTCTGTTTACATTATTAATGATGTTTCTGAAACTTAGATTTGCAAATATGATACTGCGGTTTTGACTTGATCCGAAATATTTCCACTGTTTAAATTTGGGTTCAGTGTTTTTCTGTGCAATATAATCTTTAATGTCCAGTTAAAAAGTAATTCAGTTAGTCTGGGTTCATTAGGAGACTTAGCATTAGCTATGTGTCACCAGGTAGTAAAATCAATGCTGTTCCACCCAACAGCAGCATATAGAGAATAAAACCTAAAATTGAGTCTTGTGTTACACCGTAGTTTTGCTTCTTCACTACCATTCTTAGAAATTGAAGGGAAACTGTTAATCTGAAAGATGAACAATCAAAATGAGATAAAACAAAGAAGAATCTTGTATTAAATGGAAAAGACACACACACACACACACACACACACACACACACACACACGCACCCTCTTTTGCACAGCCCCATGCAGAAACATTCATGACACCCTTCAGGGTCTATCCAGCAGTGCAGCAGCAGCAGATTAAAGGCGGGAGAAGGAGAGGACATGAGGACAGAACAGCAGCTGATGAAGACATGAAAACGTTCATTAAATCGAATCCAACATCTGGTGAATAAGTGAATACATCGAGCCCAGAACTGGATATTTAGACCTCAACGTTTTTTTAAATTAGAATTATAGCACAGAAAACCAGGGAGAGGAATATTCTGACTGCTGCACCTGCTGCATGAAGTCCTCAGCAGTGATTTAAGGGACAACATCCAATCAGGACTCCAAGATGACAGTAAGTTGAAAGCAGTGCAGATATCGTCAATGATGAATGTTTCAAATGAAATATAATGTGTGCATTCAGAAGATAACAAGTTTGTCCACTTCTAGACAAAAGTGATTTTTAGTATCTCTAGTGCTTGGATTCTGTCTTTACAACCAATGTGAATAAGACTGAAGCACTTTTAAAGAACATTTTCAGAAACGGTAAAAAGTAATTATACAAATTAAGAATTAACATTCACTGCAATAACTTTTCACAACATGAAAATAGAAAAAACTTAAACAGAAAACAGATACTGGAAATTAAATCAAAATGGTTCACTGCAGATTAAAATGAAGCCTTCATTTTTTTTATGTTGACAGTTTTATTGCTGCAATAAGAAGCTACTAACAGTTGCAGATTAAAAATATATATAAAAAATTTCTTGAGACTGCAAGGATTGTTCAATATTTTTGACTGCTTTTTGAATGCATCATGTACAAACCTTAGAAGATTATGGAGTGAAGTTTGATAAATATTGCCATATATAAACAGTTTCTTTATATTAAATACATGCTTGCAACCAAGGCCATCTTGTATCAAACTTACATCAAAATATAATGGAAAGTTTTGCCCAAAATTGTTCATACCTCTGGCAGATTCTAGATTGAATTTAATTTTCCATCAACAAATACATTTGTTTCTCATAGGAACTGAGACAAAAATATCTTACTAGGTAATTCAGATTTAAGATTTTGCTTAAATAAAAAAAATACTAGCTTAGCAATAATCTACACCCTTCTCAATAATGAAAGGAAATCTGTGTTGACCTTGCAGTAATTAAACTTTTAGAATTGCTCACTAGCCTCCTGCAAACTTCTTTCATGTTATACTTATGAGTTATGTTTTGTAATGAGATCCAAGTCTTTGAAGTTGGAAGGACTCCTTACCATTGCCCTAATGTTTAGCTCCCTCCAGTTTGGACTCCGGTTGGGCCTCACAGAAACAGAATGTTACTCCAAAGCAGAATAATCATATTGGTAAAAACTTGACCTACATCTGCCAGTAGTATGTTTACTTTTGTGCCAAACTGTTCTACTGTGATTTTCTATTATTACAAAAGATTTAGTTTTTTTCTGCTCTGCTAACATAAATTTAACAATGAATGAGGTTTGAAGAACACAAAACGTTGCTCCTTCCTCCTACTTTCAGAAGCTGTTTGTGTGATCTAAGCTGAGGAATTCAGTGTCAGCATGCAGAACATTTGCAGCTCGGATTTGGACTCTAATGAGAAGTAATGAGCTGCCCTCTGTTTGGATCTGTATGTTGACACCTAATCTTGGCCTGAGAGGTGCCAGCTGCAGTGGAAACATCAACAGACAAAACCAAGACCAGTGTGTGTGACAGGGTTTCATGTGGCTATTAACAGACATGTTTATGTCCGCGGATAAATGTTATCAACGTCACCATGGTGACAATTAGTGCTGAAACGGTCGCGTTGCATTCCCAAACGCTGTCAGGAATTCAGTTCACAAGAGAAAACTAGACAGCGAGAATGATATCTACATTCAAATTTAAAAACCACTTTAAAAATTTCAAATATACTTTTCAGTTTTAATGTTAAACCATTTAGATGTTTGACCGTCTGTTTTGCTGAGTCTCATTTTAAATCTTTGTCTGTTTCTCCAGGCTGCCACAAAGCTTCTGGATGAGATGTGCCATCTGACGGCTCAATCTCTGACAGCGATGGACACGTCAGAGCACTTCCAGGTCCTGAAGCTGCTGGGTGAAGGCTCATATGGAAAAGTAATGCTGGCTGTGCATAGAAAAAGAGGTGAGAAAGTTAGTCAACCAAAAACCAAACAGTTCCACGAAACCAAACTTGAAAGTAAAAAAAATGTTGTTCCTCCTGTTTCCCTCAGGAACTCCAATGGCGTTGAAGCTCTTCCCACGGGAATCCACCTCACTATTCTCCTTCCTCAGGGAGTACAATCTCTCTTTGTCTTTCTGTACCCATCCGTCTCTGACCAGAGCTCTGGGAATCGCTTACTCCACGCCGTCACATTACATCTTCGCTCAGCAAGCCAGCCTCTTTGGTGATCTCTTCGATGTAATCACACCAGAGGTATGCAACTAGGGTTTTAATTTGTCATATAAACTAAGAAAGAGACTGATGAGGACAATGTTTCAAAGGAATGAGCAGTTTTAATGAACTGTCAGCTCACAGTAAGAAATAAGAAAATATGGACAGGAAGACTGATAAAGTCTTGGTCTACCTGTTCCACAGGTGGGGATGGAGGAGGACTGCTGTCAGCGGGTGGTGTCCCAGCTGTGTGGGGCTCTGTCCCACCTCCACTCCCTTGGTTTTGTCCACAGAGATGTCAAACCTGAAAATGTCTTTCTGTGTGACTCTGCGTGTCGATGGGTCAAACTTGGAGACTTTGGCATGGTCAGTCCAGGACAATCAGATTAAAGCATAACGTGTCATTATAAAAACAGTCTTGCCAATAAAAACACTGCAATCAACTGTTTAAATAAGGCACTTAAAGATTTTTCTGTCCCCAGGTGAAGGCCAGAGGAACCAGAATCCCAGAGGTCTGGTATAGTTCTCCTTACTGCACCCCGGAGGCTGAGATTGCCCGAGGAAACGAGGACAGCTGGAGCAGCACAAATGATGAAAATGGTAACTTTCAGGAGGATGAGAAAAAGAAGAAAACAAAGAAGCAGAGAGTTTGGGCATCGGTGGAGCCCAGCACAGACAGCTGGGCGCTGGGCATCCTCACATACGCCATGCTCACCGGCAGTCACCCCTGGGCTGAGACAGCCAGCGACTGCTGCTCATACGTAAAGTATCGAGATTGGTTTGAGAGTGCAGAAGGTCCTGATGATGAACTGGATGTGTGGGTAGAACCTGAAACAGAGAGCTCACAGGGAGCCACTGATCTGAATGGAAACAGACAGAAGGACGGTTCACCTGTCGCCCCTCAGTTTGCCTGTTTCACACAGTTAGCCTGCTCCTTCTTCCAATCGCTTCTCGACCCCAGGCCACAACTTCGAGGAAGACCTGAGGATGCTCTGAGTTACCTTGGAGACCACTGGATGATGGAGAAAGAGAGGGTGAGACAGGAGAAGGAGAGGAAGAAGAACAATGGGAAGACTGCAATTAAATCGGTGAAAGAGATGGAGGGGAGAGGAGAGCGGTGAGCAAACATGGTTAAAGAAGACTAAAGACTGTGTGATCAGGATGAAAATGCAGTCATGCTTGTAACTTAGCATTGCACTGTTTTAAAATGTATCAACCTAAAATCCTGTTTATATTCCTGAATATGATTATTGCAAGCTATATTTTTGTAATTTTTGTAATTTAAGCAATTTTTTTTTTCGGGATCTGGAATGTGTGAAAACGTTAGTCACTGTTGTAGAAATCAAGCTATGCAGTCAGGAAAAGTATGTTGCCTTAATTTTTCATAATAAACTCTCCAAAGTTATGATAGACTCTGTCAGTGTGTAATTTTGTTGTGGCCAGTTCCTCAAAAAATTTGTCACAAAAGACTAAACACACTCCAGTCCTAGAACTCCAATGTCCTGCAACCTTTGAATGCATCCCTGCTCCAACATAACTACAAATGTAGCAGAAGGTAAAGTGATTTAAAAAAGGGATATACAATTTCAAAAGTTTATAAACCTAAATAAAGATTTTAGAGGTAATTTTTTATTTTACTTCTAAATTAAGGATGAGAAAAACTCAATAAAATTGTTAATAAATGCCATGGTTTGTGGAAAAGTGTGGGAGTTTCCCTCATATTAGATAATTTTAAGCATCTACTAATTTGCTAAACAATTTAATAGCAACAATTTTGAGGATTATTTGTCTTAATGGCAGGATTTTAGGTTGCAGTGGACCCAAACAAAGAAAATATTCTGGCAAAAACAAGGAACTTACAAAACTCACATGAGGAGGAAAGTACATGGACCTAATGAGTGCAACAAAGGAATTCTGCTCTGAATGATGGGAACCAAGAAGCCCAAGCACTGATTAAATGTGGAGAGTGAAACCAGGTGAGCTTAACCAGAGGAATCCAAAACAGCTGTGGAAGAGTGTGAATCAGAGAGACAGTGGAAATAAACACAGAAAACACACCAGGACCTAAACTAAAACACAGATCTACAAAACAAAAAGAGGTAAAGTCTTCAAACACCTGTGGCTCATGAGTGTTTAGTGGAGATGTAATATTACCATGTCCTTGTAAGACACAGTCTGTGGAGCTCTGTGATATATTTGGATCTAGACTACTGGAGAATACGTCACACTGGGTCATGAATGGTATGTAGACTGCAAACTATAAACCCGTCTAGAGTTCAGTTTCCTTACAATCACAGTCAGATCTCTGCATCTTTTACAAAGAAAAAAAAACTACCTTAAATAATTTTATCAAGTTTTCAATAAATCAAAGACATTAAGATTTGACAGCATAATCACTTTATTATTCCGCTGTAACGCGTTTGTAAGATTATACACCAATGTGAATATACCACACACTGTGAAGTCCATCAGGAAAGCTTCCCCAGGTGTTTTCATAAATAGACACTCAGTAATCAGTTTGACATTAAAACCTTTCAGCACCACAGACGTGCCAGAATCTTTAGCCTCATCATCCGGCCAAGTCACACTCTCAATGATCATGCAAGCGCAATCCACTGGATCATTTTTAGATCTCAGAACTGGCATGAAACACTGAGACTTTACAAGCATCAATAAATCACTTTTTTTTTTCATTTATCTTTTGTAAAGGTCACAGCTACACTGACAGAATTACACAACCAGAAAATAAAGTAGATGGACGCAGTTTTAGCCTGCTCTTTGTTTCTCTGCCAATAAATATATTATCCTGACTGTGTTTCTCACAATGGGAATGTGGGAAAAAGGCTACCATGTAATGTGTTTGCCAGAAAATATCTGATCTTTAGCACATGTGTTGAAAAGAGAAAGACAGTAGAAGTGGGAGTAAGGTCAGAAAAGGATCATCTGCAGCAGCTAAATATTAAATTGGTGCCAAGTTCCAGTAAAAAGTAGAAAGATGAAGACAAAAACATGTAAGACTTTTCTTCTGCAAATAACAATGTAAGCTAGGAATAAGCTTAGAAATAAAATATCCACTTTAACACCTTCTTGAATGTTATTTTCAGAAGGTCTTTTAATATGAAAGCATGTTCTAATTTAAATAACATGACTTAATGTCATAATTCCATGTCTGAATGAGAACCGAAAAAGGATAAAATCTTGTAACTGTTATCTCTTCATTGCTCTAAGTTCTCTTCCTTCATCACTTCCACAGAGAAAAAAACACCGTTGCAAATAGACTGGGTAAGGTTGCACTGTAAAGTTTGACATGTTTGGTATTTTCATTGCTGTCTCACCAAGGCAATAAATATAAAAAGACACAGATGAGGAATTAAGGCATTTATTAACAAACAGTCCCAGAAGCTGAGCCAACAGACATTCAAGTCAACTTGTAGAGTGTGTTTAAGTCACCTTCAGGATAAAATCTCATAATTCTAGACTTTAAGGTTTAACCTTTTAGCTCTGACCCCATGTTTGGTACAGCTTCACCCAGCAGCTCCTAAATCTTTTAAACAGCCAGAGTCATGAAGTTCAGCAGCTCCTGGTTTGTCCCAACAGCGACTTCCTGACCTTTAAAGTAGTCTGATCCAAAATCCACCACAGGAATTTCTCCTTATGAAGTTCCCTGCATAAGTATTCATACAACTTCAGCAAAGTTTAATGGATTTTAGGGGAATTGACCAAAAAAGCGTAGATTTTCATTGGATAAATAAGTTTGAAAATGTGGCATCCATTTTTATCTGTTCCCCAAGGTAACACTTTATAGAACCTATTCAATTTCAGCTCTAGCTTTATGTTTAGTATTGTTTTCCCTCTACAGGTTGAACCTCCACTCCAGTTTCAAAATGTTTTGTCTATAATCACCCTCCATTCAGCTCATTTTGGGTTTTCTATGTTGCAACCAACTCTGACCAGGTTTTCTATTCCTGCTGAAGGAAAGCACATCCACAGCCTGATTCTGTCACCACCTTGCTTCATCGTGGAGATCATATGTTAATCAGCATTAGTTTTCACTCAAACCTCCTTGCAACTTTTCTGCAGAGGCCACATGCTGCCTAATTAAATAATAAACATGCACTGCTTCAGTTGGTCTATCACATTAGAAATCTCAATAGTTATAGCTAGCCTTAAGACAAACCTGTTAATTAAGCTTCATTTTGGCAGATAACTTCATGGAAAATTAGGAGGCTCTGAGTAAAAGGCAAATGTTTGATTGCATGAGCAGAGTCGACAAATCATTTGAGATGTTCCTATCTCAAATGATAGGAACATTTGAGACCAAATACTGAAACCTCATTTGGACCTGGAGGAGGGAAGCAGATCTTTTGAGCACACCTCATTTTCTGAACCAAACACTTTCTCTGGGCAGCTGCTCAGAATGTTTTCATCAGAACCCCAAGTCAAACTGAACATTCACTGGTCTAATGAGAATTTATGTCATGCTAAAGTATCTGTCGTTTAAAGGTAATGCCAATATTGGTGTAAGTGACCTAATCCACATGTCAGCTGTCATGTCTGTTCTGACCAGATCAGATTGGAGAGAATGTTGAGAAGAAGAAACTATCCAGGAATCTGAAAAATGCCAGATTTTGAGACATTGGTACATGCATAAAAATGATGTATGATTTGTGATTCTCAGAATATATTATATTTCAGTACCTTGAAATATAAGAGACTGCTGCTAATAAGAGCTCTCTGGAAGAGGAGCCAAAGAGCTGCAGTGGTGCCGCGAGTAAGAAAAGTCTGTCTGTAATTCAAACTAGACTTTTAATAATGAATCAAAATGACAAATGAGGCGGCTTGGAGTGATGTGTTGGATGTGTTGGATGTGTGACAGCGTGGGCCGAGTCCGATCAGAGCAGCAATGAGATCCAGACATTCAGTTCCTGTCAGACATCCACATCCACTCATCCAGTCACAACTAACATGGACATTTATTTGAATTAGTCTTCTTCAAAGGGTGAAATGAAACAACAAACAGCTTTCATGATTTTCTGTATGTTTGAATTTATTCTGGATTTTCTGACTTATGCAAATTTAAATACAGTCATGTTGAATGGTTTGGATATTATTGGGAAGTTCTGTTTTTTTGGCTAAATTATCAAATTGAAGAATATGATGCATTCTTATATAGATGAAATACTTAATGTAGTATTAAGTATTTCTGTTAATTATGATAATTTCCTGCTTACAGATAATGAAACATTTATTATTAGAGCATTACATCAAACCAATAAAGAATATTTTCACTAAACCTTTCCCACACTGAGGTTTCCCATCATGTGAATACCAGGCTGATGCACATTGAAACAATGATATTGCATATTTTGTAAACTAACACCAGGTTAGATGCAACCTGATATTTGAGTGTGTGATCTGAATTGATCACACACTCTGAACCAGAGGAATCGAAATCCTGATTAATCTTTACGGCTCCGCTCGCCATCTGTCCAGCTGTCTGATGCTCTCTGTTTCTGTCTGTCAGCAGAGCTAAAAGCTGCAGCTCAGTGAAGTCATGTCCGAATGTCTCACAACATTTCTCACTTCTACTATGACTGTCTCCGTTTCCTCATTAACAAGCTTCTTAGAGTACATAGTGTTTATTGCCAGCTGGAGGCAGCCAGGACAGATAGGGATGAATAATCTGAAGAGTTTAAATATAGGTATATGAAATACTGGGACTTTTCATTCATAAAACCTTTCAGACCTATTTTGTCCTGCTTTAGGTTCATGGTAATGGGCATCTGTACAGTAAAACGTTCAATGTATTTAGAAGTTAGGGAAAATTAAAATGTTGTCAAGTATTTTTCATGATTAAGGCAGAAAACAGAAAACACTGCAATCTGAAAAAAAATGTTAAAAAGTACAGACCTGATGTATAGATAAAATATTTAATATTTTACCTGTTACTAATTCACTTGTTAGGCCTTGTAAAAATCTAGGATAAAGAAAAGGAAAGCTAAAATCTCTGCAGACCCCACACATCCTGGACACAAACTGTTAAGATTTTGTCACAGAGACAATTTCTTCCCCCACATTTCTTCACCAGTCAAAGTTAATTTGATGCATACTGGCAGTAATTCAGCCTTGTCTTCCTCTTTTTATATTTTAGATTTGAAATGTCTTCATTGAGAGAAAAGCAGACTCAGTCAAACTCCTCATTTGGATGCACAAATTTCAAACTCAGTTTAGCTGTAATGCAGAGGTCTCCATAGTCACTGGATCTCCATCTAACAGAGCACAGACAAGATCTTAACAGTTTGTGTCCAGGATGTGTAGGGTCTGCAGAGATTTTAGCTTTCCTTTTCTTTATCCTAGATGGAGCCCTGTGATGTCACTCTTGCCCAGTAGAATTATTGCTGCAGACAGAAAGTTATGAAGGCAAAAGGAGGTTCAACACTATAGCAGCAAGGTGTTCCTAATAAAGTGGCAGGTCTGTGTGTCCCTATGACATAACAATGTAAAAGAGACAGGGTACAAAAATGTTAAAGTACAAACTTCATCCATCTTTTGAAAGGTTTTATTGCCTCTCTGTTATTAAACTGGTCATAAATCAAGAGCCAGTCCAGTGAATTTACATTGAGAATGGAAGAAGCAATAAATGAAGGATATGATATTTGATCTGGCAACATGAGCAATGTAAACATAACACATGACAACATAAACGAGTCAGTCCTATATCTCAAAGCCAGTCAATTACAGTTTGTGATCTGATCACAGCACATCTTCAATATCTATGCAGATAATTTTAAATCAGTCAATAATACAATTCAAATAAATTAATGTAAACTTTTTCTAAATTAATAAGACTTTTAGAGCAAAAAGATCAACATTTCATCTGCTGCCATTAACACATTCAGAATGAAGCAACACAGTCATTTTGTTTTTCCTCCAGTGCTCAGGCTGGTCCTCTCACATCTCCTGCAGCAAACAGCTCAGTTCATTCTAGGACATGTTGACACATCTGGTGAGATTTTAGAATCCTGAATGGAAAATGCTTTATTTCCTAGACCACACCAGCTCATTCCAGTTTTTATGCACATCCAAGCTCACAGGAAACAGCTACACCTAAAATAAAAATGCCTTCTGAAACAACTTCACACATTTGCAGTCCAGCCTTCAAGGTATTTCACTGTTAAATCTTTTTTATGATAACTTTCCACATATCAGAGGGCATTAAAACTGTTTGCAAGTCCAATTGTGGAGCAATTATTTGTTTTTTTTTTTGTGCAGCACAACATCAGTCCACCAAGACAAAAAGCCCTGTTTGTATCTGAAGCAAACATTTTACTTCCAGTCCACTTTTTCTTTAAACTTACATTAATCTAAGCAGGAGGGATGTTTAAAAGGTGTAGCAGCACTGCTTCCTTAAAACTAAAATTCATGATTTATGGACAGTGATGACACCGAAAGCATCAAATACCATAAGCAGAGCAATTACTTGACAATAATCACCACAGAAGAGCCTCTCTTTGATATCCTGAAGGAGAATTTTTTTTTTCTCTGAGCCAATATTTTCGCCAGATTACATGAGATTATGTAATTTGGAAAGAAAGATTTCCAACCACTTTTGTTTTTGCTGTAGACAGAACACACTCTAACACTAACACTAACATATAATTTTACACTATATAACCATAAAATTGTGGACCTAATTATCCCATATAAGTACTGATGTATCTGTATGTCTATAAGGAAACCTCCCCAATAATATCACCATCATCTTTAAGTGAGATCTATAAATTCAGCATTCTATACCATAATTTTAATTCCTCTGTAAAACTAAAACACCAGCAACTTTTTAAAGCCAGTGATTTAAAAATACATATTTTGATTTTCACACTGGTTTTCAAATACATATTTTTAATGGACATGTGATTGCATTTACATTTATATTTAGTGGTTTAGAACCAGTGAAATAATTTCCGCTGAAAGCTACACAAAGTTATGTGTGGCTTTTCTTTTCTCAATTGCTTTTCACTTTTAAAAAAATATTACATTTTGTTTTTCAAAAAATAAGTAAATAAGAGTTCATCCTAACGGAATATAGACATATTCATTTAATTCATCTTAAATTAGTATTTTTCTGTACCTCCATTTTGCTTTTAGCATATTTTCAGCACTTTTAAGAGGCGCTAAGAAACTGTATTTGTTGACATTTAGTGCTCTTTGATGCCAGCAGAGGGCGCTGTCACACAGACAAAATGTAAACCCATCTCGGTCCAAAAAAAGAAAGCTCTGCTCAGAGGGACCCCTACAGGCGAACTGATGTAAACACATGAAGGAGTAACACCTGCCACATAGCCCTTATATATTGTTGCAGATGGCTCATATAATTTCATGGCTTTAAGTCATTAATGCTTCATTTGCTGTCAGCAGGATTTGAGAGGGAATACACGCTTTGACAGAACAATGGGTGACAATCTCTGCTCTGAGGAGGGTGATGCTGTGGGAGATACTCTCAGCGAGGTTCACAGGAAGCCGTGGACACGAATGCAGCAAGATGAAACATCACATCTGATGTGAGAAGCAACGGCTCAAAACTGGATCCAGTTTGTGGAGCTTTGAGTCGATGATGGAGGAGGAACAGAGCTGGAAGTCCAAAATACACAAATTGATTAGTTTTTATTATTATTATTTTACACATCAATAAAATCCAACAGTTTTCTTTTTGAAGATTAAAAATACATTATCATAATTTCTGAAATTGTGAAAAGAATAGAATATAAAATGAAATAACAAAATCCTCAAATGTATCATTTATATTGTTATTATTAACATATACACACCCAGACAAAAAAGAAAAATAATTTAAAAAAACCTTTTAGCCACATTTGTTCTGACAAAATGTGGCTAGATATATAGTCTCACTTATATATATGGGCAATAAATAAATACATAGATAATGAGAATACATTTCCATTACCAGTGAAGTCATGGTTTACCTTGCTGGAGCTGAAAAGTCTCCCCAGAGTAGATCTGAGCTCTGATTGGACTGAACCACTGTGTTGGAGTTACTGCTGTCCAACTCCAAGAGACAGCCTGAAAGAGACAAAGAAATATAAAAATCCCTTCATGCAGCTCACAGATGGCACACTTTTTAAAATTCATTTCATGCAGCAGGAAGAGAGATATTCTCTAATTAACATACTGACTGAGAAAATGGGTTACTCATGTAGGTTAAAGCTGCACAAGGTGGGATTTTTCCATGATTCCCAGGTCTGATGCACAGAGATTATTCATTTTTTCTCCAATTAGTTTTCATATGAGCTCATGTATACAATATAGTCGTGGTGCAGCTGTAGCACAGTGCTACTAACTTGTTGCTATGCCAGCTGTCTGAGGAACTGTGTTGTGGTTAGATGAGCCAGACGAAGGAGGCGGAGCTATCTTCCCTCCAGGTGGTGGTGGCAGGAGTCCCACCCCCGCTGAGCCTTGTGGACGGGGCTTATCCCTCTTTTTACCCTGCTGTTTATGGAACAAGAAAGCCAAGTTAAAGGCTGAAGAGAGAAAGGAAATGAGCATGTTTATGTTCAGAAGTTAAATATTTATTACTTTGCAAACTTCGCAAAAAAGCCAACTAAACAAAACAAGGTTGTTTAAACTGAGTTTGATAATCAGCAATGATATTAAATATTATTACTGATTTCACTGATGTTTGTTTTCAAAACATTTTAACAATTAATAGTTTTGACAAGGATCATATTTATTGTGTATATTTCTGTTAGTTTTATATCTAATTTATCAATTGAACTGTATTAGTTTGTATTTTTAATACCTCTTTATGTTTCATTAAGGAGTTGCATAGGGCTTCCAGAAATAAGGCTTCACCATTAGCTTAACTTTTTATAAAAATTAGAGAATTAAGGAAAATCCAGATATTTCCTTACTCCTATATTCAGTGTGATTGTCTGTCCCTCCTTAAAACCCAAATCCAGTTTTGGTCCTGAATCCCCAAACTGGTTGCTTTTACTGATTTCACTCTCCTGTTTCACCCACCTACAAAGATCCAGAAACACAAAAAATTTTCACTTAGAATTTTCCAATAAAAGAAGCTGTGAAAACTTACATCATCAGATCATAAAAAACTTTAGACAAAAATTTAATTCTTTAACATTTTTTTTGAAGTTCAACATATATTTGCACACTGAACCTTCTTGCTTACTTGAAATGATCCTGCAGAGCGACGTTGAAATCAAAAGCGTCTCCTCTGTCCCCAAAGCCAACTCCTATGAAAGCACTGCGGCCTGCATGCAACAGATGATGTGAGAAAACATGGATTTGTTTACAGGTTTCAAGTAGAAATGTGGAATAAAAATACCAACAATGCATTGCAAAAATAATGTAGAATGTACAAACAACAAATATGCTCTGATTCAAGGAGACAAAAATGTGACTTTCTGTCTATTTTGAAATGCTGTTATTGACAGAAATCCTGGAGTAAATACCTTTGGAAGAACAAAAACGAAAATACTTAAAACAACCCTAAACACGCTGCCAGAGATATGATAGAATGACTTAGTTCATTCAAAGTCTAAACCAAAATTCAGTAACACGGTGTAAAAATGTTCAACATTTATGATCACAGAGAATCTCCTTTAAATCTAACTGAGGTTGAACTAGTTTGAGACATAACTGTCGCTATCAGAGACAAGCAGCTGGAAGTGCAGCTTGAGGTGGTTCTAAAACGAATTCCTCAGAAATCAATACAAGTTCATTTCAAACTTTTTAGCTTTCGAAAACCATCTATCCTAGTCCATCCATGTCACAAGGTTTCTCTACTTTGAATTGATAATACAAAAAAAAAAAAAAAGAATTAAAATACCCAGAAGTTTGTGGTTGTAACATGACAAACCAGGAAAACCTTTAAGGGGTGTAAATACTTTTACAGGGCACCATCAGTATCCTCACCGCTGTCATCCTGTATCCTCAGAACAAAATATCGGCTGGAATCACTGACGGTTTCCACAGCAACGCCGGGGTACTCCTTCATAGGTGCCTGGGCAAACAGTTCCCCTGCAGTACCACAGGGCACGTGTTAAAAACTGTAGAGGAATAACGGCTCCAGTTTTCTTATTTGTTTCAAAGTGCATAAGTGTCAAAAGTACATGCTTTCAATGACAGCAATGCAATGTGCATGGAGTTTGCGTGACCTTAACACTGTTGTGTTTTCATTCTCAGTGGAAATGTCAGCGTCAGCAGGAGTTCCACTACCCAAGGAGTCTGACTCAGAGCGATAGAAAACATCAAGTCTACAAGTTTCATATCCAACCTGAGACTTTGTCTTCTAGTTTGATGTATGCTACTGTTCCTCTGGCTGTTATTCTCAGTCGACCGGACCAGTCTGGAGCGTCCAGCTTCCAGTCAGCAGCCCTGCAGAAAAACGGTGGTGGTGAACAGTCACAGAGCTGCAGGTCTGCAGGGATTATACAATCTAATAGTATGATTATTCAGCTTTCCCTGAAAGCGCAGTGATGAAACGACTTAACTCAAGGCATCACTTTGCTCTGATGTGATTAACTGTGATGAACATTTTTAATCTGAAAATAAATAATAAACAATAAGCTCCAAGTAGAACGGAGCTTCATGAACTTTCCTTAAAGATAAACTGCAAAGAAACAAACACACCCTACTTAAATTCTGGGGGTTTAGGACGTGTCCAGGGCTCCCAAAAGGCCCTAGACACAGGTGATTAGTTCTTTTTAAATTTTGGAGAAATGTAAAAAAGAAAAAAAAAAAAACACATAAATATTAACTACATGCTATGTGATTCTCTTCAATATAAAAAAGTTATACTTTTATTATGCTTAACATTTATGTTTAAATTCAGTCCAATTTGTTTATTTCAGGAGTTCAGGAGATCACTTACTGTATTATTCCTGCTGCTAGATTCAACCTTTTCATCCGAGGTAATTTTGATAGTGACAATTAATGATTTTTTTATTACTTATGTTTTAATCTTGTAAGTATTTAATCAATATTCTGCACTTTTGTGATATAAGGTGTCCTTGCTAAATTTTAAGGATCTGTCAAAAATTGACTTATTCTTCGCATACTTAAGAAAAATCATCTTGCTTGACAATCTTGTTGAGCATTTGCACAACAAAAATTAAATGTTGAAATTAGCACAGGTTCTGATAATACAAAAATCCAAATCCATCCTTTTCAGATTAAAAATCAGAAAATCTGATTACTCCTCAGAACAGCATGGGGCCCACCTTTCCTTTTCTTCCATCGGGATCCTCACATGGGGATTCCGCCCATGCAGTGACCAGCGTGATGGACACGCAGAAATACGTATGTGATGATGTAAGGAAAATAGACTTTCGATTTAGTTTTCAATGTGTTTCCCAAGTCAGCAGTTCCAACAATCAGTTCCAACCTATGGAGAGTGTCGGTAACTGTCCTGGCAAACTGCCCGTATTGATCCAGGCAGTATGATGACAAATAACACGAACCCTTTTACACCGCGTCACGCAAGAAGCCAAACACGGAGCTCTCCAACAACTGGGACATGTTTTAAACAGAAAAACAGAATTACTACAGTTTCACTTGCATTAGTGGAACTCTGTGGCTTGGTGCCCATGCGAATAGGATCCGATCTTCACCGACCACTAGTAAACCCCTTCAAGTAGTTCTGCTTTAACCTCGCAGGTGTTGGCTTACCTGTACGCGCGGTTCGAAGCACGAGGCGGGATGCGGTAAACGTTGACATCTGGTTTAACGCACAGGATCGACTCGTACTCTCCCTCAGCCGCCATCTTATCCCGAGTACTGATGTGGGAGGATCGTGGTCGTGAGTCATTTATTCAGCTCGTTTCTAACGGGCTCGTGAGTATGGCAAGACATATTGTCGTGTAATAATGGGACTGGATTTTAAATTGCCATAATCAGTTCTTCTTTGGCCAAGTAAGCAGTTCAGCAATCTATTTGCGTTTTAGTTCATATCTAAAATAATTAAGAAGACTTTAGAAGACTAAATCTGTCAATTGCATGCTTTGTCTTTTCAAATAAACTCAAATCATCTCAGCTTTCTTGCCATTCCTAAACACATAAACCATGTAGAAGAACAAGATTTGTTTTGTGTTGACTCAAGCTGCATTTAACATGTTCAAACTAACGTACAATAACACAGTACATTGGAAATCAATACTCTTATATCACTGTTATAGATATAAGAGGCTCCCTCTTATATCCATAACAGGCAACCATGAAAATAAAAGTAAACAATGAGACAAAAAACAGACAAGCAAGCAAACAAAAATTGCAAATAGAAGCAAGTGAAAACCAGTAGACATTGGGCATATATATATTACAATGGCCTGCCATAAATAAGACCTCTTTACTTCACCTCGGCGTTAAACAAGCTGGTATCAGTACTTTATGCTTACATTGTAGTCATGAAGTGAAAAAAAGCAGGTTATCCAAAGAAAGAAAGAATGAATGAATGAATAAATAAATAAATAAATAAATAAATAAATAAATAAATAAATAAATAAATAAATAAATAGTACGTAGCAGTATTTGATGGGGGTGGGTAGGTCGGGGGCGTGGACATCTGCGGAAGCGGAAACCGTAGCTTCGTGTCGTCTGTTCGAAGATATCTGAATATCTCTGGTCAGTCTTTTCTCGAATACGTCTTGTTTTATTTACAAAATATCCATACCATTTAGCACTACTTTAAACTATTAACGGTGCCTGTTTTTTCACATAAAAGAAGTCATTTGATTAGCATTTTATTTTATATGTAACTAATTCCTGCAAACTTGACACCAAGGGTAGACCGTTAGCCATGTTGACGTTAGCGCCCCGTCTTGAGTCGCTCTCCGAGGTGCTGAAATATGATTCTTCAATTTTATTCTTCTAAGCGCATCTGCGGTTAGCTGCTTTAGCTTAGAATTAACATCCTTCTTTATTATAATATGCCTGGGTTTTCCTTGTTTTTTTCTTACACCTATGCTAACTAGCTTGTAGCTTAGCAAAACTGTTGGCAAACCTACAGTAGGTGAGGATCTGTGTTTGTCGCAGAAGGGAACAAGCTAAGATCTCCACCGGAGCCAAGTCCCTGTCATAACTATCTGGTCTATCCAAACGTTGGCGCAGCATCTTTTAGTGTTGACTGGTTGGATCTCTGCAGCTGCTGGGATCTGGTTTCTGATACAAAAACCAGTACAGTCAGGAGGCAGAGAGAACAACAAGATGAAAGGTCGTTGATCTACGACCTGCACGCAAGCAATTTAAGTTAACACTTCAGCAAAAGAGGCAGCATTTACTTAAGGTGTCTGTCGTTATCCATTTACATGTGTGATTAAATATGCCTGGTATTGGATCTGTCCAGCACTGCTTGATGTGTTTTCTCTTGAACAGACTGTGGTGGTCGTATTCCCCACCTCCGCTGGTCAACATGACGTCTTCAATGCTTCGAAGGCAGCTGAAGAACCTGGTCCAGAATTACTCTGAGGCTGAGGTCAAGGTAAAAACCTCACATAAACCTCACATAAAAACAACCCAAAAACATGTTTTTGGGTTGTTTTTATGTGAGTCAGCAGGTAGCATCAACCAGTTTTTAATGTTTAGTGATTATGTTGGTCCTGACATGAACCTGTGCACGGCATGCCATAGAGCCTGCACACAACATAACTGTACACAAATGTTATCCTTAAATGATTTTATGTGCTTGGGAGTTGACTGAAATCATATATATATGTAAAATTTTATGTTTGATGTGAAGTTTTGTTCATGATCTATGTGATCCTGGAGTTTATAGTATTATGATGTGCAACCATGTACGTTTTTTGTGTGTCTTATCTTTCTTCGACAAGCAACCTCTGCTTTTTTTCTTGTCTTGATTTATTATTGTCCTTCAGTTTAGCATATAATATTCTGCATTAATAGAAGCTTGTAATAGTACATCTGCATGCAGAAACGTATCTATTCACTGTCTTATAAATTTGTATTCACTTCAGGTTCTTTATTATAATCTGTCACTTGGATTGATGGAAATCAAGATTCATATTCAAGCAATTTATAGACTTTTGATTGTCTAAATGGTTAACTAGCTAACATGCTATTAAAAAACACATTTAAAAAAAAAAAGCAGAGCATCAAACACCAATTAGTGTGGAAATCTTGAAGATGAAGGAAATGGAAAAAAACACACTCAGTTCAGAATCTCTACAGTAAAGGTCAGACTTTATAATGCTACACCTAGAGGGGTTATAAAGTTGCAATATAAAATGATACACTGCAGTCAAATCTCTCACAGTGCTGAAGTCATTGTTTCTTTACTTCTTTTCTGCTGCTCCAATTGTATTCCTCCGTTTGCTTTGCAGCTCTCTTACACTTTTCCTTTTTCTTTTTTTGCAGGTTAGAGAAGCGACATCCAATGATCCATGGGGTCCTTCCAGCTCTCAGATGGCTGACATCTCTGATCTCACCTACAATGCGGTGGCTTGCAACGAGATCATGACAATGCTCTGGAAACGCCTGAAAGACGACAAGAACTGGAGACATATCCACAAGGTGAAGAAAATGAGAAACAGAAAATTAAAACAAACACTATGTTTTTTTTTTGACAGTCTAGAGCATTTTCTGGTCTTGGAGAAGTAATTGTTTAGCTTTGAGATCTGTTTTTTTACAGGACAGCTTCAATCTTTTATGACTGAAATGTGGAATCCAAAACATTATCAATTGATTTTTCCTTTTTTTTTTCCTTTTCAAAATTGGTGAAGCAGCTCTTCCTCCAGAAGCATTTTGTAAATTAATACCAATAAATGACGACGTAACATTTAAAATTTTTGCAAACACTATTCCTCAGTTGGATAACTTAATATCAGACCTTGCTCTCACTGGAAAGAGTTGCTGTGACAACAGGTTTTTAATTGTTTTGTTCGAAGCAACGACATACTACTGCACTTTTTATTTTATTCATCTGAATAATTCCATAAACCTTAGTAGTGTATTAAAGGACTATTATGTGCTTTCAAGTCCTAATCAAGACCATAGATATTTAATTAAGCTTTGCATGTATTCATAATTGTGACACCTGTTTAGCTAAAATGTCATCACTGCTCCAGCTAATCTGCAACTTTACTTTGTAAGCTGAGTTAATTGAGTTGTATTTTTCTTCCCAGTCTCTGACTCTGTTGGAGTACCTCCTGAAGACTGGTGATGATCGTGTGATGCTGAAAATGAAAGAAAACATCTACATTGTCAAAGCTCTCACAGAATATCGTTTTGTGGAAAAGGATGGGAAAGATCAGGTGAAGCTTGTTTTATTTATTTAGCATTCTGCCCGGCCAGTAGGAGGTTTATTGAACTGCATTAAGAGTATCCGTTATTGGTACTAAAATATTCATTGACTTTTACCATCATAACCTTTTGGCCTGGTGTTAAACAATATTGGATTGACTCAGTAAAAGCCTTTAGAAGAAACATTCACAGTATGGAATGCTTTGGCGGATTTTAAATAAAGATTGTTAAAGATAAACATTATCTATAAAAAAATGTTTATATGTTTTGCTATACATTTTCTTCCATATTTGCAGTACTAAACCTGGGTTGGTATGAGAATATCATGGTATATTAACCTCTGGTGAAATTATTCATGGTGTCATGGTATGGACACAACATAATCAAAGTTCAAAGTTATTGTAATTGGTACTATCATAACATAGCACCTTATTATTCCATTTATAAAGATATTATAATCCCGATTGCTGCTTGCCGACTGTAAACCATGTCACCCTAAATTTATAGGTGGTACCCCTTTAGTTTCAACAACAATAATCATCTGTTTTGAGGCCAATGTTCAGTGTTGTGTTACTTCATCACCCTGGAACTTTCACCTGCATGAACCACCGGAGAATCAGGAAATGAAATACTTGCAGTTTTGACTGCTAACCTGTTTAAAACATTGCTATACCTTGATACCTCTAACTGGCCGGTGCCTAGTCTGTAACTTGTCAAACCAACTAAGGAATAATATAATTAAATTTGTCATAGGGAGTGAATGTAAGAGAGAAGGCCAAGGTAGTTCTTGTTCTTATGGAGGATGATGAAAAACTGAAAGAAGAAAGAGAGTTTGCTGTGAAGACCAGAGAAAAGACATCCAAAGGTTCTGCCGGTAAGACATTTGGACTTGAAGTATGACTGCTGAACACTTTCTGGTTCCCTTGTTACCTTTACTTGTGTCAGCATCTTATACATATTTTTATCATTTCTTTTCTATCTCTTCCTACTAGCATCATCCACAGACAATGTCAAGGATCCTAGCTACAAACCAGTTTATGTTCCTGGATCTTCGGGACTTCCATGCTTAGACAACATTCCATCTGTGGCTGACTTGACTGCTTCTTTTGCTGCCCGCAAAGAGGAGCGACTTCGACAAGAAGCAGAGAAGAAGGAGGCTGAGAGACGAGTGAGTGAGACAAAACAAGGTTATGCACTGAGATGTAGCCAGGAAAATTTTGTACATTTTAAATATGATTTAAAGCTCAAGGGGATTACTTGAGCTTAAGAAATTAAGCAAGTTGATTCCTCAACAAAACAGAATGGTAGAGAACTTTTTGATCAACAGTCTAACTTTGTTTTGATGGGTACATCGTCTTTCTATTCTAGGCCAAGATGAGCGAAGATGAGCTTAAATGGGAGGATGCAAGAACAGCTGAAAATGCAGCAAGTGATGCATGGGGTGGCAAGAAAGAGGAGGAGAAGAAAGAGGAAGTGAAATCAGATCCATGGGGAGCTCCCAAAGAACCTAGTACTGATCCTTGGGGTGCTCCAGCCAAAACTGAAGATCCATTTGTGGCAGACAAAACTGATGAGGATCCATTCATTGCACCTAAAGACAAACCTGATCCCTTCAGTTCTTCCAATGGGGATCCATTCAGTGCACCAAAGGACGATCCATTCAATGCACCAAAAGATGATCCATTTAATGCTCCAAAGGACGATCCTTTTAATGCTCCAAAGGACGATCCTTTTAATGCTCCAAAGGACGATCCATTTAATGCTCCAAAGGACGATCCATTCAATGCTCCAAAAGATGATCCATTTAATGCTCCAAAAGACGATCCATTTAATGCTCCAAAGGACGATCCATTTAATGCTCCAAAGGACGATCCATTTAATGCTCCAATAGACGATCCATTTAATGCTCCAAAGGACGATCAGTTTAAAGCCCCCAATGGTGACCCATTTAGTACTCCAGAAAACTATCCATTTAGTGCTCCAAAAGACGATCCATTTAATGCTCCCAAAGACGATCCGTTTGAAGCTTCAAAAGACGACCCATTTACAACACCAAAAGACGATCCTTTTGGTGTCCCAGCAAATGATCCTTTCACTGCTCCACTATCAACACCCCCTAAAGAGGAGCCATTAGTAGAAGCAATAATATGTAAGGCTGATTCATTCACTGGTCCCACAACGCCACCCAAAGCATCATTTTCATCACCAACCAAACTTGTTCAAAATGATCTTTTTGGTGGACCAACAACGCCGGGTAAAGAAGATCCGTTTTCTACAACATCAAGAGATGACCCCTTTACTGCGTCATCGGCACCATCAAAAGAAGACCCATTTACAGTGCCATGTAGTCCACCAACGGAGGCTGCTTTGGATCCCTTCAGTGCCCCTGCAGCAGGTTCACCCCAAGAAACTGCAGATACATGGGGAGCTCACACCAGTTCTCCGCCTGACAAAGGCTCTGATGCTTGGGGGGCACCGAGTGTTCCAAAGGAAACCAAGAGTGCCGATCCCTGGGGGGACGACCCAAGTGTCTCTTCGCCACTTGGTGACTCTGACCCATTTGGAGATGCAACCAAGCCAGACGATGACCCATGGGGAGCCCCTGGTAAGAAACATTTAAATCTGTTCGTGGAACCTTTGGAACCTTCTTGGAACATCCTTTGGATGTTTACATTTCCAATTTGATCAGCAGCTGGATAAGTCTTAGTAAGGGCCTTGACATACACTTCCTAAACATTCCAGCATTTAATTATACCATTTTTAGCTTTGTTGGACGTGGTGCTGTGGTCTGAATATTGTCTACACAGAATATAACTTCAATTTTTATGCTGCTGTTGGTGCAAACAATTGAAATCTGGGCCATAAGTAGATTCTTGGGCGGGGTTCCAAGTCCAGCCCCTGAGAGCTACTATCCTCTAACTTCTCTTCTCCCACACTCCTGAATAAAATGAACAGCTTGTTTTCCAGCTCTGACCTGAACCATTAAATGCTGACGAGACTATTGATGAGAATATTTGATTGAAGTGTGTTTACGAGTGGATACATCAAAAAGTTGCAGGATAGTAGATCTCGAGGACTGGAATTAGGAGCCCCTGTCCTAGTGGGATGAGTCCCAACAGGTTTTGCTGTTGAGCAGATAGCAGTGCAGACTAGGAGAATTGAATTATGAATCATAATTGTCATCATCAGGTGACAGAAAGGCAGTGCTTTCCCACTTTCAGTCTTTGGGAACAACAGCAGACTTCACAATATTTCTATTGATGTATTGGTTCTCTCTAGGTACCTCTGCCTCCTCCCACCTTCTAAACACATTCATACCCCTCTCTGCTTTGTGTTGCCAACAAGAGAACAGGTGGTGTGTCCTTCACAGATATTGCAGTAAGTGGTGGATGCAGATTCATCAGACTGAACTAAAGGAATATGAAGCATTCAGCAGCCTACACTGTTTTTTGAATTAGTCTCTTGTCAGATATTCCTGCTTCTTTTTTCAAGGTTTTACTCATAGTTTCAGTAGTTTATGAACTAGAAGATGTGTGTGTCAAAGGCTGTGTGTGTATTTTAGCTCAGTTTTTGCTTTCACAATCAATGGATATATTTATAAAACTGCTATCTGGGGTAATTGACCACTTGGGGTGCAACCCATATTTGTGCTTCATATTATGAAGTTCCTCTAGCTTTCAGATAAAGCCTTTCACACATCACTCCTTTGGGAGCATGAGTGAAAGACTGCAGTCATCTGTACAGCCTACAGATAACAGACTGTACTGTTATCTTTCACTACAGCTGCCTCATTTATGAAAACCCACTGGTTATCCTTAACTGCAACTAATACACACACAGTTACAAGATACTGCAAGTTTATGGTATTCCATTGAGGGGTTTTAGGCTTTTTACTGTCAGAAGGTTCAGACAGCATCTTTGTCTGATTCATCATTGCCTTGAGTCTCTAATGTTCACTTATTTTTGAGGTTTTTTCTTTACCTTTTGTTGAATAACCTTAGCATCAAACAGCAAATGCTTGTCTTACAAACTGTATTTTTCTCCATTGTGTCATTTGGAGCTTATGTAGTATAAATATAAATGTTTTTTTTCTCTGTTACTTTCAAATCAAACTCTTGTTTACATGTGTGTCACTGCAAAATTCCTACAAGTGGCTTTTGTTCTCAGACTTATTTTCTTTCAGTTACATATTTACAGTAAAATATCACAAATACTGTAACAAATTTGACAAATCACAATGAAAGGTTTCTTTGTAAGAGAATATGATTTTCAGTATATAACCTTGACTCCATGAAGCTCAAAATCAGTATTTTGTACTGATTGTTCAGTACAAAATACTGAACAATCTTTATAGAAAGTAGTAATTTTATTTTTGCATCCGATATCTTGGGAAACTAGTGTACCATTATCACTTATTTTGTGTTACTATGTCCTAATGAATATTTTGTACTACAAGGTTGGACTCAGGTTGGGTTTTGCTGTTGCTGTTTTTTAAACATGTACCGGTACTTCTGTTTTGTTTTTCCATTTAGCTCCAGTCACATCTGATGATGCATGGGGAACCCCAGCTCCTCCTGCAGACTTGTCCCCCTCCGGTGACCCATTTGGAGCAACTAAAAGCAATGATCCCTGGGGTGCACCAAGTAATGCTAGTGGTGGTGGTGCAGGTAAAATTTGGCTGTTTTGTATGTATATTTCTGTCATCCATCCATCATTTAATGAAGCATACTGTGATTGTGTCTAATGTGCTTTGTTCTGATTATGTCACTGTACTTCTAAGTAATCTAATGAAATGCTTAATTTTGTTTCTGCTGCCTAGTGCAACGTGGCAAATTGTGATTCTATAATCTATTTGTGTATAAAACCATTTTGTCTGTCATTGTGTGATTTTCATCTCCAAAGTAAAGCTTCTGCATGTGAAACCTTTTACCTTCAACACTTTTTCCTCACATCATCTGTACTTTAGCCATCATTCAGCTAACAATCTTAACCAATTAACCTTCTCTTCCACTTTGCTCTCTCTTCCTCTCTGACCTGGCCCTTAAAGAAAACACCTTTTAGAGTAGCATTGGACCTTTATTTGATTTCAGGAAGGCGAACATCAAAAGAAGAGGAGATCCGTAGAAAGACTGCTTCATTTTTGGGCTCTACGGGGGCGTCACTGGTTGACGTGGACGATCTGTTTGCTCCAAACCCCAAAACCAAACAACAGCCCCTCATCAACACGCTCGCTGCCCGAACACATGCCATCGGTAAGGTCAGAAAAAAAGCATCACTCTGGGTCACAAATACCCTTAAGGACACAACCTGCGTGGGGTATTACTTGATTATTAAGGAGTCATGATTCATTTTCCTGGGAACCAAAACATTGCTGTTTCCATGGTGATTTTCAGAAGCACCTCAGAAGGAAGTGTTAATAGAAAGAAGCTAAGATTGATCAACAGTTATTAATGGGTTTATATTGAAATGCTTATTGGGACATTTTGCACCAACCCGTCCCTCCTTTGTGGTCTTGCTGTCACATATAGATGTGTGTAACACCTGTTAGTGTTAATGATCTGCTGTAAAGTTACCCTCTGTAGATAGTAGTGTGTAGTAACCTGCCAACATCTTCTCATTCCTCTCTTTGCTCTACTTTGGTGTCTCTTTTCTGGAATGCTTCAAACTGCATACCCCACCCTCCCTCCTTCCCCTGCCTCCTCTTACTGCTCACACTCATTTCCCAGGTACATCCAAAGGCATGACATCTGGTCCTTTGGCCAGATCAGAGGCATTCACTGAAACTTTAGCCCCAAACTATAACCCCTTTGATCCCAGCCTAGCACCCGCTCCTGGTGTAACTCATTGTGCTTTTGGAGCTGCCGGTCCCTCTGGTGAAACTCTCCAGTTTAGGGAACAGTTACACGCTCTGGGAAAGCCTCGTTCTTCTGTGCATGTTCTTCAAGCAGCTCAGGACGCTCCAAAATATGGAGTGCCACCACCTGCGACACAAATGGGGTTGGGAATGTTGGAGTCAGAATATAATGTGGGGAATATTTTGGGAGCAGGGGACGCTCCAATTAACTTTTTTGGAGCAAACTCAGCAGGTGTAAATCCATTTCTATGTGTTTCTCCACAGACAGGAAGTGAGAACATCACAGGCTGTGAACCAAATGAGATGATCATAATCGATACCAATACATTCTTGCTTTAACAGATTCTTTAATTGATTCAAAGCAAATTGTTATTAAATATCAATAAACAACAATAACCATTACGGAGCTTTTCAGTTTTATGACCATGATGTTGTTATTTAAGGCATGTTTCTACTTCTATGTCTGTTGACACAATGAACAATGGTCAGAATCTGCTTATGAAATAGTAAATTATTAATAGAAACCTTCCCTTTTGTATTTCATCCATTCCCTTAACTGTTCCAATAAAAAAAAAACATGTCAGCTGGATAAACTCTTAAATTTATCTGGGAAAGTAAACAATCAAGTGTCTTTGGGGAAACACTAGAGTAACTGTATCTGTGTGGTTCTTTTGTTACATATGTTTGTTTTCTTCAAGTGTGCATGTTTTCATAGGAGATTTGTGTGTGTGAAGTGTGTGCACACTGTGCAGGTGTGCAGTATATAGTTATATATATAGATATATTGTGCTGATGTAAATATTGGAAGTAATTACTGCTAAACTGAATTATACTGTATATCAAAGTGTTACAATCAAGATTCACTATTTATGGATATATTTATTGATTTATTTGCTTCATACATTATTGATGCAACCGCGGCCTCCAACAAAAGAAGATCAGGTGAACTTATATGACTGGTTTCAAATTCAGCTCAGTAACTGTTGGCGTGTCCATTTTATCCTCTGATTGGGATTCATTGTGTAGTGGAACATGTCTGCGTTGTATGTCCCAACAGTTTGCTTTCTGTTACATGCATGCACTCTGAGCACATCCTGTTATCGTATGTATGTGAGTGTGTGTGTGTGTGTGTAAGAGTGAGTTCGACCTTTACAGTTTTGGTGTGTGAGTGAAACAAAATTCTGTATTTTAGAAAACACCTGCTGTAAGAGTAAATAAAGGGATTCAGTTGATGTCGTTCTGATTCCAGCTACATGGAGCTGAACAGTAGCAGCTGAACAGACTGAGTTGTGGAAGTTTCAACCTATACTGAGCCATGCAACTTCTCACAAGTTGCTTCATTTAAACTGTTTGTATTCTTTTAATCAACGCGGGGGGTACCTGTTCATGTTCTGCTTTATGTGGATGAAATTAAAAATTTTGATTGAATGAAATCTGAATTTATGCTCACTTGGATTCTTAGTGTTTCAGGTTTTGCTCATCCTAAATGATTAAACAGAAGGTTGCTCTTTAAAGCCTCACACAGCAGATGAAACATCTGTGTGAAGATAGAAAGAAGATCAGCCTCTGTCTGTTCAGACTATGAGGATTTTGGCAGGTAGACTCTGTGATTTTCAGATTTTATTTTGTATGAGATACATTTATTTTGCTGTGTATTTACCTTTAAAACTGTGTTGTAGACTGTGACAGTGTACAGTACGTTTGAGAAATAAAATGGATTATGTTGCCTCTATATAGTGTGCTCTGTCAAAATTTGTGTTTCAAAACAATGTAATGTCATTTTTCACTTCTGGTAATCAAATTGTGAAAATTACAAACAACAAAATGTTGTCTTATTTTACTATTTAAACAAAAGAGAGCCAAAATGTCTAGTTAAGGAAACAGTTTGGACACCCTGCCCACTATTAGTAACCCTTTGGCTTAAATTGCTTCATGAGATGCTTTTTGTGACCTTCTTCCAGAGAGATGGAGCTTATTCTAAAAGACAAAATCAAATAAAAAGTGAAAACATGTAAAAAAACAAACAATAAGAAAACGTTCAGCATTAACGGGAACCATTTGATTCATGTTGACCCCCTTGTTTTATAGCACATTATTTTATTTTAGGAGGGGCATTTTCATATCCTGTCATAAAAAGAAAACATCTCAATTCAATGAAAACAATTATAGATCTAAATCTGCCACAATATGAATAATTTTGAGCTCAATTCTATAGTTACATTGACTTCTGATATTGTCAGTATCAGAAGTCACCGCAAGAGGGCGATAATGAGTCACTACTACACCACCACTTTATCATGTTTTCAGCACATGATTGTATATTCACATTTTGAAGACCAATTTTGTGTATAATATCTAAAACTGTATTTTTAAATAAGTGATTTTTTTTAAAATTGTGATTTAACCCTCCTGTTATGTTCCGAGTCAAATTGACCCATTTTAAAAGTTTAAATAAAAAAAAAAATAGTTGGAGTATTTTTATTTTGCATGACACTTTTTCTATTTGTCTTAAGAGGTGTACTCTACAAATAAATTGAAAATGTATTCATTTTACACATTTGCACCAACACACATAAACACGACACACCACACACATACATGCACACGCCGACACAAACCCACTTTCAACTATTCTCTTTACTTCACTAGGAAACTGCGAGAAAGCTGGTATTCATACAATTTTTGACGGGAATCTTCTCTGTTCCCGTGGACAAACTCTACCCACACTGAGTGAACATTCAGCAGAAGTGGAGGAAAACATAAATACTCTCTGCCTGACTCATTTATCTTGATTTTAATCAGCGGCTCAATTTGACCCTGAACAGTATGTGTGTCTCAAGTTCAATTATAAAGATCAACCATTGAAAAAAAAAAGGTGTAATATAAAAAAATTTACTAAAGATCAATTTCAAGGAAATTATTGTGTTTTTGTGTCTAAGTTTTTTTCAGTGGACATAAAATATATAAATTAAATTTTTTATGTCCAAATGAGTAAATGAGTTGTGGTCATTGATGATTAATTTCTGAAAAATAATAAAACATCATTGCAGAAATATCGATTGAAATGGTTAGTATTGGAGGTAATAATCTGATGCAGAAATGTTTTGGAGGAATTTTTTGGTTTCTGACACTATTACACTCCCCGGATCAAATTGACCGACGAACATTTTTGCTGTACCCCAGAAACGAACATAACCGGAGGGTTAAGGTCCCTGTTCAAAACTGATGTGGTGTATGTTACCTTTTATGTTTTCATCTTTAAGGTCAATCAATAAAAAATATAAATTTCTTACTGTATCTAAATGCAAGATTTTAATAAAAATTATTGTTCACAGAGACTTTTCCATTCACATGCATGTCCTGAATATTCCAGAGGTGTAAGACAATAAAGAGGCCATTACAGAATTGTTTTTGGAGTAATTCAGGATATCCAGCTGAGCCGGATCTCAGTTGTTACATTCATGGAGAAAGAAGCTTAGAGTCTAAAAGCAGACAGATGTGTCACATCAGGACAAAATGGGTTGGTCAAGTCGATGTGTTACCTATTTTTACTCAAGCAACTTAAATAACATAATCCGCAGGAAAAGCTCCTTTTTTTAGCAACCCAGATCCATAATAATTATAATTACGGAAACATAATGAGTATTTTCCATGCTGATGACAAACCATTTAATTAATTAAGCATTTGTGAGATTAAACTGAAAATCTGATATAAGGTGTTAACAGATAAACGTTCATTATTGTCAATTTTGACATTTAAAATTTATCATCTGTTACAACTTGAATCTAAAACCCTGTTGGCTTAGATGGACTCTTTGGGAAGTAATTAGTCGAAATTGATTGTCTTCCTGATGCAGGGAACATGCTTGTGTAACTTTACATATTAATTAAGGTAAACTGTTAATTTACTTTATAGCGTTACATTGTTGTATAAGATTAATAAATAATACTTGTCTCTGATGTTAATATAAAGAAAAAGCAATGTCATAGTGAAGGTCACATCAGTGTCTAGTATAGATGAAATTTTACCAACCTGTGGAGTTTAAGCTGTGCTACATCAAAATGTTTCTTTCACAAGATTTCATGGTTAAATTCTTGGTGTGACTGGTTTTCTGTAGTGGCTCTGTGATCTGTTTGTGGGTCAGAATTATTTCAATTTTTATGCATTTCTGCTATAACAAAACCACAAACTTTAGGTTTATGTGTATAAAATTTTGAATCCCTTGTTTCTATCATAAGAACTCAAAAACAGCTTTAATCTAAGGTGCATTTTGAAAATGATTTCATCTGTAAATTAAGGAAATTCATCACAGTCTGAGTTGGATAAATGACATGAAGTTAGATGTGTGTAATGTTTCACACCTGAAACATCAGAATGCTTGGACAGTTTGTGGATAAGCAGTAGCAGGGCTGCCCTGTACATTGAGGCTGTTAGTCCTTGAGGAAGCTGTTCATGGATCCTCTACCCATTTCCTGTCTGAAAACTGTAAATAGCACACAAAAACCTACTAACGTAAGACAATACTGACTGTGTTTTATTTCCCCCCACTAGCCTGACAAATGGGACATCGTGTAATTTTTGGTTCTTCGACTTTCAAATTATTTTTTGATACATTCTCAAAAATTGACTTAAAGCTTCAATTTGTTTGAATTCATAATCTTCCCTTATTCTGCTTATGAATAAACTAAAGACTTGTGTCTTTCTCCATTGAAACAAATGGGCAAAGTTTATTATAACCTAACTATGTGAAAAAAAGTCCAATAATACCGTGACAATCAGATCCCTGACTAGTGTGTGTAAACATCTGGCCACAACTGTGCAGCTGCACTGGATTGTGTTGAAGGGTCAAAGCTTAAGAAGCAGCGCGGACCATCAGAGTTTATCACTTGTGCACTCATCCAGCTCCCAGCTGTTCTGTACCACGCCGTTAAATGAGTCATTTTGGGTCAGGTTGGATGAGAGAGACAAGAAATGAAGTCAACAAGAGAAAGGAAAAAGCTGGGATGATGGAAGGATACAAAGAGCGAAGGGGTGGGAAAGTAACAGATGGACTTGGGCAGATTAGAGCGAATCTGGGTGGGTTTCTACTGGAAACCAGGAGCGATGCAGAAATCAAGAGAAAAATTCAGGAAACTTGAATCTATTATTCAAGAAGGTTGAGACCAACACAAAGTGAGCATTATCTAGCCTACAGGCATTGGTAAGTGACACTTCATTCCTAATTTGTTCCAATGATTTCTCGCTGTGTGAGATTTTTTGCTGATCATAAAGTTGAGCTCTTCCAGCTGCAGCTGGATTTTCTAATCCCACCCCTAAGGGTGAAAGATTGCAGCTCATTCTGATGAGATGCTTACAGAAGAGAGCAAATAACACATTACTGCATGCTATTTCATGTGAACATTGGTGTTATTGATTGAAAAATGCATTGCAAAGTCAGATCAAATGTGTGAAAAATCCCGAAAGAAAACCTGAATGATGAGCAAGCAAACTGTTGGGGTTCTGGGAAAACTTGCTTGTATCAACTTGGAACAATTGATCGTTAAATTTAAAACAAAAGAAATTACCAGGTATCTTGTTGCACATGTAGATTTTCAGTAGCCAAGATTGTTAATTAAAAAATTTAGCAAAACCTCCTTAAGTAAAGCATAAATTCGATTTGTTTGAACTAGAGAGTGGCTTCTGCCAGGCAGACATTAGATAAGATCAGAATGTTCACTTCTGAAAAGTTATTGTAACAGAGTCTGAACTCCACTTATTGCCTACATTAAACAATTTAATTGTTTAATTGATAATTGTTTGCATGTCCTCTACAAAGGTTAGAGGACATGCTAAACTTATATATCTCAAAAACATCCATCCATCCATTTTCTGAACACCCTTGTCCCTAATGGGGTCGGGAGGGTTGCTGGTTCCTCTCCAGCTGCGTCCCGGGCGAGAGGCGGGGTACACCCTGGACAGGTCGCCAGTCTGTCTCAGGGCAACACAGAGACATACAAGACAAACAACACACTCACACACACACACACTCACACCTAGGGAGAATTTAGAGAAACCAATTAACCTGACAGTCATGTTTTTGGACTGTGGGAGGAAGCCGGAGAACCCAGAGAGAACCCACCATGCACAGGGAGAACATGCAAACTCCATGCAGAAAGACCCCGGGCTGGGAATTGAACCCAGGACCTTCTTGCTGCAAGGCAACAGCTCTACCAACTGTGCCACTGTGCAGCCCTCTCAAAAACATACTCGTTCAAATTACAGTTTCTGTGCAACAGAAATTAATGACTCTGCACAAACTTCTGAAAAGTTATGTTGGTTTAATTTGAAACAATCTTACGGTTGATAGAAGCTACACAATAATTACCATAGTTAGGTTGAGGAAAGAATCTTATTGGTTTACTATTCTAATTCATTGTAAAAACAGAAAAAAAAAATTATGTAAGCATCCAAAAATTATCTTTTTAAATTGGATTTAGACACTTTGGTTTAAAATCATTATTCTTGATAATTGTTTGCTTGTCCTCTACAAAGTCTAATGTTATTATTTTTGTTGACTGATTCCTGGGGATTTAGGCTCATTTAGGATTATTAACAGAGCTGTAGATAAATGTCTTTGTAATTTGTTTAAAGGAGCAATGTTGTCTTAAAGACGTCTTGACAAATAAGTCATGGTTTCTGATGTTTACATTAACTTTTTTTAACTTTGTCTGCTCTTTCAATCAACTCCTGTCCATATGCATGCCTTACCTTAACAACTTGATATGTGTGGTCAACTTCAGATTAGCAGAGTTAGGAATTGGGGAATAAAAACCGAAGTGCAAAACCTAACAGAACTTTAGAAAATACAAACCTCCCCCCACAGTGCCTGGCACAGGACCTGAGAGATTCATGATCCAGTGATCAGAGGTGTCACAATTTTTATTGATTATCTTTAACCACTGACCAACAGATCACATTTTGCTTTCTTTTTACTGTTTCTCTTCTTTTAAAAAAGTTCACTACTTTTCATAGTAACAACACAAATCTTTGAAATATTTTATTGTGAGGTCAGAGAAAATAGGCTTCAAAGTGGTCGAAGTCCAAAGAAAAACTTTTAAAGGCCTTTGGAAATATTGAACAGCTATTGATTTAGAGAAGAAAAAGATGAATTATCACTTTTCACTTGCAAGGGCTGCAACAATGAGTTGTTTCTCAATGAGTCATCATGTCAAGGCTGAAGATGCTACAATAAGGAGCAAAACTTTGTTTTATTTTACTAAAATCTGTTTTCACAGAACTACATTTTCAATCCAGTCGTTCCACCGTAGACAGATGGATAAATAGGTCAACAGCACAACAGCTCATAAGGTACCGATGAGCCAACATGAAATTTGCTTCACTTAGAGCTTTGCAGATAAGAGGAGAAATGTCTTCAAGATCCAAAGATTAATCCAAGTTGACTTCGGGTTAATCTGCCATGGCTACAATGACGTTATAGACTTATAATCTTTCAGGATATGCTTCAAGTTTTCTTGATGATTTTGGCCAGATGTCAACCTTCCTCTTCTCTTGTTCTCATGATAGGTGCAGCATGAGAGTACCCGCCCATTAATCTCCTCCACCTTACCCAAGATTAAAACAGATTTACCGGGACCAGGAGGCAGGCCTGAGATCCTGGACTAATCACTCCTTCTTTAACCCAATCCCTCTCGGAGAGGTGAGGGAATAGGTTGAGAAGAGGGATGTACCATGAGGCTGGACCTGATTAGGTGTAAAATCCGGATTCTAAGATTTAAATCTGCCTTGGAGCGGAAAGAAGAACTCATCAGGAAGACAGATATGTGAGGAGCCTCGAGGCCAAATGAAACACAGCTAGACAGGTGGCTGCTGCTGTAATACTCTCAAGAAACAAAGATCTTAAATTTAAATCTGATAACCTGCTTTGTTCGCCTGGTAAACCCAAGTTTCTGTAACAGACACTACAGCTGGGATCCTCCAGCTTCGATAAGGACGCAACAGCTGGAGCTCCTCATGCAACTTCCAGTCGGCACATCTGCCGCAACTTGATTAAAACCCAGCACTTTCTTTCCCTCTCTGTCCTCTGACCTCTCATCAGATATCTTTCTTCAGACCCCACCCTCCTTCCAACTCGTCACCACTGCTCATCTTCCTCACTGACCTTTGTTTCTCTTCTTAAACATCCTTAATCTCCTTATTTTCTCCTCTTCTGCCCTCCATGAGTCACTCTCAAACTTCCAATCAACCTTCCTGCTTCTTACTTTTATCAAAGTTGTCCTAATCTTGTTCTTGAGGATGCTTCAGCCTGCTGACCTTCATCCCAATAGGTCACCAAAGCCGGTTGCCATTTTAGGGACATCAAGGTAAAATTGTCCCACCGCCTGACACATTTCTCCACTGGCTTCATTCCGGTTGAGCAGTAACAATGCTGGAGAAAATGTCCAGACGTAACCGGACCCTGCTGTCCCTGGCTCTCACCTCTCTGGCCCTGACGATGTCTGTGTCAGCCTTCTGCAGCTCTTACTGGTGTGTAGGGACACACAAAGTGGTGAAGCCAGTCTGCCTGTCACCAGTCAAGATGAAGAACTGTGGAAAGAACAACAGCCAGCCGTACACAACAGGTGAGGCTTTGAGGGCTGGGGATGATCAAAATACCAGCTGAAAGTAATCTTTCAAAGATTTTCCTTTGACATTAAATAATGTTTTATTTTTCATTTTGAGTTGAGGGTCAATTTTCAGAGGCAGCTTTCTAAACTCTGACCTTTGAGTCTTTCCATCATACAAAAAATCCTGATTTCAAACTCCTAACCAAAGCCGTTTCGACACAAAGCTCACTCTTTAACTATCATGACAGCAGCGTCCTCATGGACCCAATGACTGTCAGCATTTTGAGAATCATAGTTCAGGGGTTAAAACTGGTTCATTGAAACTTTGTTACAAGCAACCAAAATAGAAAAAACAACCAATGGAAAAACAGAAAATTACAGAAGCATTCAACTTTCATATCTGGAAAATAAAGATATGGACAGAATCTCATTAAAACAGAGAAGGATCAAAATTTTAAGGTTAAGTATCATTAAAGCACTCTAACACCTCTGAACACTGAATAGATTTTATAAAGGTTTTATTCTTAATGATATTTAATTAATTTATCATGTTCTCAAATACCAAGTCAGATATTTTTGAAATGATGTTAATTTGTGTGCACAGCTTCTACCCTCAAAGTCTAATGTGATTTATAATGTTTTTACTAAATAACATACAAAGAATCGCAAATGTTTTTACATTCTTGTTAAATTGACGAGTTTTTGTGACGTAATCTAGAAATCATAATTAATACTTTTGTAATTGTTCATAAATTCACCCATCTGGACAAAAACTTAAATTATATCTGATTAAATGTAACACCAGACCATGATTGTGTCACCACCGTGCTTTAGCTCAGGTATGATATTTCCTTGTTGATGCTCAGAATGCTTTCTCCCTGCAGGCTTTAGGATATCTTTCAGATATATGGAGAATAGTGGAGTCTGCTGTCACTAAATTATGAAAATGAGCAAATATCAGAATATCCCTACTAGAACTTTATTTCTGAATAATAATATTCATCCTAATTGATGGCCGGTTAAAACCCAGGTTAATCAAATTGCGAAAATGAATCAAAAGATATTTCCAAAATGTATAATCCGATGGTTGTGGACACATATGCAGCCAGTTTTCAGCATTTCACTCATTTTTTTATCATTAAATTTAACACAGATAGTTGTTGATTTGTGCACAAAAAATATTACATTCAATGTGTGCAATGTTTTGAAATAATTTTTCATGGTTTTAATCAATTTCTTACAAGAACCTGTTTTAACTGGTGCACAAATTTGCACATTTCTCAGCCATTTGGCTCAAAATATTTGGATATTCTGTGCATATTTAAGACCCATTTCTAACATGTCATCTTATTTAAACATGTAGCATTTTGTAACAAATATCATGAAGACTCTGTGGTATCTCTTAGCTGTGCACAACACATTATATGCAGCAGCATAATGTGAAACTGCAGTGTGTTCTCTGTGGAAAAATAATCCCCCAGCCAGTCATTTAATAAACAGGTTAAATTGGTAACCTGAGAGCTCAGGGGCAAAGCTTTGAATGTAGACATTTTCATACATAATTCGCATAATCCCATGTATGCTCTAATCTCAGTATGTTGCAAAGTAATAAAAAAACACCAAAGATGACTTTAAGAACAGTGTTTGAGCGCTTTACATGATGTCATTCAGATGAATCATCACTTCATACAATTTTCTCATACTCCTGTAGTTACTGCACAGGAATACTTAAAACAACCAAAAGCCGTATTTCTAGATTGTTTTAGGTGATATAATCTCAGTTTATTCTGCTTTATAAAATATGTTGTACTCTTTTATCAAATTGATCATCTGTATTTTTTTCCTTCTCAAACAGAGGCTTCCACCCCAGACCCCAAGAACCCGTTGTCCAATGTGACGCTGTCTCCACAGCAGAAGGAGGAACTGGCCCTGATCAGGAAAAAGCAGTTGGCCAATGCCGTGCAGTATCTCTGGGAAACGGGCGAGGACAAGTACATGCTGAGATATTTTCACACTGGTTTCTGGCTTTCCTGTGAAAAACACAATGAAGGTTGGTGAGGCAGAGAGCCAAGAGGCAGAAAACTGGTATAGATGATTACTCAATGTCTAATCTCTTCTGTATTTAAACTGAAAAAGAAAATCAGTAAAATCAGTAATAATCGTTTCCCAGAGCATTTTCATCATAATTTAAATAAATTCTCAAAATCTTGTGGGAATTTGCTTTAAGAGTCTGGGTTCTGAAAACAGTTTCTAAGAACCAACAGAATAATTTCTTTTCAGTTCAGCATTTTATGTTATTTATGGAAGTTCAAAGCACATAACTGATCAAAGGAATTGTATAATTATAATGACAGCTTTAGATTAAAAAAATAGTAAAGTTTGTTTATCATAAACATGAAAATAAAGTTGGAACCTTTATACTTTTTTTTGTCTTTCTTTAAGATTAATTTAGATAAACCTAAATGTATGCAGATATGTAGTCATGTGCAGAAACAACTGTGTGGTTAGTGCAACTAATACCTGCACCATAAAGCATGTACAGACCTGCAGAATCCAAACAGAAATCACTCAACTCAGATCAGAATAAAAGATTATAGGTTTCCAGAATTTATGTGTAAAGGTGGAAGCAATTGCACTGCATGTGCTCTATTTTAATACTGTTTACATTATTTGAATCTGTTCATAAATTATTCAGAAATGAAATTAATTCAGGGAACCAGGTGACTTAAGGTTGTATGTGGAACGTCTTGTTTTTAGGAGATGATCAGGAAGAAAAGTGCCGCAGCTTCATTGAACTCACACCAGGAGAGACACAAGGTTGGTGCAAAAACAGTTGTTGGCTGTATCAAATTTTATAGAAAATGGGCAATAATAAAAACACATTATTTCTTTTTTACACTTGCAGGTGTGCTGTGGCTGTCCGTTATCAGTGAGTTCATGTACATTGGCCTTCTGGCGATGGGTTTCCTCCTGATGTGTCTCGAAGCGATGTGCCTCTGTGCCAAGAAGGAGATGAGCTCCCTGAAGATCAACGCCTTCGCTGCAATGTGCACCGTCCTTTCAGGTCAGTGGTGAAAAATATTGTAAACATTTTTTGATTTTTCTGGTTCAGTAAAACCAAAACATTTAAATAAGTACAAAAGTTTATCTCTGTTTTTATACACTATGTTAGGTCATATTTTCTTGCCTCATCCCCTTTTTTAAGGAGATTTCTTTTCCATGTTTACCAGGTTTGATGGGGATGGTAGCCCATATGATGTACACCACGGTGTTTCAGATGACAGTGAGCATCGGACCAAAAGACTGGAGGCCGCAGTCTTGGGACTATGGATGGTCTTTTGCGTGAGTTAGTTTTTGTGATCTCCTTGTTTTAAGTATTGTCCAAGGCCTGTAGAACTAATTTGACTCTCACTGGTTTTTGAGATCCATTAAAAAACCCCTTGTGTCCCTTACTGTAAAATGAAGGCATTATATATATATATATATATATATATATATATATATATATATATATATATATATATATATATATATATATATATATATATATATATATATATATATATATATATATATATATATATATATATATATATATATATATATATATATATATATATATATATATATATATATAATTATTTTTTTCAGTGTCTTATCTCATAAGAACATTTCAACCAACTTTGAATAAATTCCCAAGGAGACCCTTACAGTCCAGGTCTCTGGGCATTGCTGTTTTTATAACACCGTATCACATTGTATTTGGAAATTAAATAAAAACAATGCTAAGTGTTGTTTTCTTTACTCTTTTCATGTCTCAGGTTAGCATGGCTTTCCTTCAGCTGTTGCATGGCAGCTGCTGTGGCAACACTCAACTCGTACACTAAGACCATCATTGAGATGAAGCACAGAGCCAGGTTGAGGCTGGAGGAAGCCCGAGCTGCTACCATCGCCCCTTCCTATGAGGAGGTTGTTCGAGCCGGAGGCGGAGGGCTTTACTCAGTCAGTCAGCTGATTCATCTCGGCCAGCAGGGGGCCCTCATGGATCCACTGTGGCCAAGAGGAGTGGGACCGGCAGTTGGACCTTTGGCATGCAGTGCTGGTGGGGCCCTGCTGGTTGGAGGCGGAGTCGGGGGCATCGGGATGGGAGGAGTTGTAGCTGGAGGAAGTACAGCTATTGGAGGAGCAGGTGGGATCAGTGTTGGAGGAAGTGGAGTTGGGATGGGAATGGGAAGCACTGGTGGGACTATGGGGGCAATGGGAGGCTGTGGAATGGGAACAGGAAGAATGGTGGACGCTCATGGAGTCGTAGTTGTGGAGGGATGCGCCACAGAAGGATGTGAGGAGTGTGAGAGAGAGCTGGATGAGATAGATTACACTCTGCAGGAGGAAAGAGAGGACTCCATCTGCTAAGACTAACAGGACAAAGGACTGGTAAACAACACAACAACACAAGACTTGAAGAATCACCTGTATTAGGTTTTTTTGTACATAAAATGTCTTTGAGTTTTTAGATGTTAGGTGTGTCAGTTTCATTTTCGCTAGACAAAGATTTCCAAACTTAAATGGCTTGACTAAACTTTTTTTTTATCATCTTTTGTCATGCCTCAAAAATTTGCATTTACAGTTTGAATTTATTCATATTTCAGTCACATAATAAATATCTCTGAAGTCTTCTTCCTGAAGATCTGGTGAGTATTGTCACAGTAAACCGTGCAGCAAAGACAAGAAGATATCTTCAAAGTGGTATAAAAAAAAGACGCAAACAAAAAGTCACTTGGGGCAAACTATCAGTGACATCAACACAAGCCTTGACATGTAGCGCAGCTCTGAAGGGAAACTCATATATTACTTAGAGTCATTGTGAAATGGCTGGTGAAATTTCTGGTTTCAGTGAATAAATGATCTGGCTTTATATCATAATTTATTTAACTATTGTCTCAAGTATATAAAACCAAACACCAGATTTCATATATTTTAGGAGAACAATACCCTATCTGTAATGCTTTAGATTTAGCCTAACCTTACTCATACTCATATGAGGACATTTGCAGGTAATTAATCTAAGACTGATAAATCCAAGAGATTTTGTGAATTCATGCTATAAGATGGTCATACTGGACATTCCACAGCAGCTTCTTTAAGTTTACTCATCGTTATCAGGACAAGTAATAGAAAACTGAACTAGTTTACTTGTTTAAAACTAGCCTTACACTGACTTTTTATGTGAATGAATGTGTTTTATCAGTGATTTACATAATCAGAATTCAAAATTACAACTTCTCAGGGCAATTGATTTTAGTTATGTAATTTATAGCCACAACTTTTCAGAAATATTTATGGACATGACAGCAGTTGCACATATGCACAAGTAGTGACAGAGTGACAGGAGATGTTAGTGCAGCATGGATTCATCTGCTGCCTCCTGTTGCAACAAGTGCAGATATGAAAAATAAAAAACAAAACTGATGAAAGTTAGAAACACCAATTTTTCTGATTAAATTTTATTAGTGTTCTGCAAAAAATGTGGATAAAACAGTATTATTTATTTTATTTGGAGGGGTGAGGGCTGGTTTGTGCTGGGTTGGGTGTTGGAGACTTGGAGTAGAGTGACTCAGTTGAGGCGCTTTGGACATCTGGTCAGGCTGACCCCTGGGTGCCTCCCTCTGAGGGTATTTTAGGGCAGACCCAGAGTCAGCTAGAGGGACTTTATAAAAGCTTGGGAAAAGCTTTGTGTTCCACAGAATAAGACAGAAAGCTTCATTGGGGGAATAATATCCAGATTTTTCTCTTAAACCTGAGACCCTCATGATCCAATCTCAAATAAGCTGAAAACACAGGATGCTTGTTTTGGTCAAATATTCTCAATCAATACAGATTTTTCTGCTCCCACAATAAAAGACACAAACTGCCAAGCAGTGTCAAAAACGTTCTGGGAAAATTATAGAGTGTGATTTCTCCTATATGGTTTGGTTTCTGCTTCTGAGAATGTGGAAAAAGTCTATCTAGGAATACTGCAAAAAGTGAGATGAGTGTGGCAGAGATGTCTAGATTTTGAGACAGATGTTTTTAGATGTTGGACAGAAGATTAGGTCAGTAATCTCTACCAGTGATGGAAATAAGACAGAAAGAGAGAGAGAGGGATTGACTTAATTCAGGCAGTGAGGCGGAGATAAACTCAACTCTAAGGTTATTGAATGGCACTGTATGAGGACAGTAATTAAAAATGTAATTTAAGAGGTTAGATAATGCAGCAGTTATGCAACCTCAACCATATGGGCAGTAACCAGCTCCTGAAACATTAATTAGCAGCAGAATAATGTTGAACACAGCATTTTGCTTTTGTAATAAATATTTATGATTTTTCATAAACTGAAACCTAAGTGAATTCCTCTAACTGAATCTCAATTTAAGTCAGGAGATTTTGGAAGAATATTCTAACAATGACAATAAACAGAATACTTGTGACCTTTTTTTCCAAATATGTCTTTGCATTTTATTTGACAATAAGGCAAACAAATTCTAAAACCTCATTTTATCAGAATTTTATTGTTTCCATTTATTGAATATATTACAAAGGAACATGCAGGACCAAAGCTAATTTTCATAGTCATCACATAAACAACAAACATGTAAAATTGTGCCCTAGGGTTAAAATGAAAATGGTAAAAGACTAATTAAGCTAAAGTAATGAAGCCTATATATTGTTTGTCTGTCAGGGTTCATAAACGATAACAATAATTATTATAATTAACTACTGAATTGAACGCATCTTCATAGCAAAATAAACCTTCATTTCTTTTTTAATTGCTCTAAATACTGGCTGCATTAGAAGTTCATGATCTATAAATGTATGTGTTTAAGTGTCAGGAAAGTCTCTGTCCACTAAGCAGCAAAATGGAAAGACAGCAGTTTATAAACACCTGTTTACAGATCCTTGTCAAGCATATTGCATACTTATTTTTACAGTCAAAGTAATCTGTTTGCACTACTTCACTTTTTCCCAGTTTTTATTGTATCCTTCATATTTCAAACTACAAACAACATGGACAGCACATGTAGACAGGCAACAAAACCAAGTAGGAGGTTACGCGTCAGTACTTTTCAAGGGGCATTATGTACAGTTATGTGTTCACATTGTATGAGGATACCATCAGGTGCCACTGCATTTACAGAGAGACCGGAACAAGAGGGGAATGGATCAGTCAGATAAAAAAAGTTATTTTAAAGGCTCATACTGAATCAAACGGAGGGCGTCTTCGTTTTCCAACAGTCCTTTGATGAACTCTCCCTCTGCAACTCGGTCTAGAGAAAACAAAATAAATAGCAAAACATAGAGTTACGCCAAGATTAATGAATACTTATCCATTTTTGTGCACATATTTAATAATATAGAGTCTAATGTATTTCCTAAGAAATAAAAGATTTTAAATGATACTGAGTAAAATTGTTCTGGTCAAACTAGAACAGATATTTTACAAATATTGAAAACAATTAGAAATGTCTGTAGTTTTTAAAATCCTTTTGCATTTATGACCTTAATTAAAAACAAAGACATTTCTGTCTCCAGTTATAGACAATTGAAGAAGAACCAGATTTAAAAAAAAAAACCTATCTACCACTTTTGCTCTTGAGATATCTCACTGCATTGTCTGTTTACCACTAGCAATACTACTTCATCGTACCATTGTCACCCTTATCGAAGACTTTCCAGAGTTTGTCTGCCCTCTTTTCAGGTGTGTTTTCATCTTCAGGTAGGTCGTTCACTTCATCTGTCGGTATCAGCTTGAAAATTGACTGTAAGACAGGAAGGAGAGTAAATAAATTGTTCAAGTCAAAATAATGAGTTCTTCTGTGGATTTTCATACAGCACTGTCTCCAGTTTTATCTCATTTCTTTTATCTACGTTTATTTACAACAAAAATAACATCTTTATCTGGAGAGAATCTCTGGTTTTATCCAATTATATTTTCTTTTATCTTTTACATTTATATTTGGCAACAAAACATGCTCACATGGAAATTGGACAATTTTATATAGTTACAGTAGTGCTGTATAATTGCTTAATTACCACAACAAGAATGCTGCAAGGACATATAAAGAGTGTCAATTTAATGTTTTTATAGCTTGAGGGACATTTGGTTGAACTTTCCTATGTTTTATTTTTTGTACTTTGTGTAAAGTATATTCATATGAAACTACTTTCATAGATTTCAAGAAAATATAGTAGTATTTGTTTTAAAGCAATTGTTATATCCTGAAAAGGACATGTTACATGTACTTTTATTATAATTCTTGCCTACCGGTATCTTGTTTTTGTCAACATTTTGGATAAATTCAATAGGACATAACTTTCCTTCTAAGGTGTTTGAATGTTCAGAATGATTTGAGACACAAAGTCTCAAGAGTTTCTTTATAAGATCCAGTCATTCGCATACTGATAAAGGTAAGCTACAACACTGCAGCCACAGGTACCATGACAGAAGTGAGGCTGCCCTGCACTGGTACCACCGGGCCCCCTGACCACCACCAGGCCCCTCCACCACAAAGCCACCACAAGCTGAGTGAAGTACTTTGTCTAAGTATACGACGACTAAGACAGACAGAGCATGGGTTTGAATCAAAAACCCACTACAGGACGAACTCTTCCCACTATCGCCCTGATTTTACATTATCTAATTGCAGTATCACTTTATCAAAATTAAAAAAAAGAGAAAAATTGTGCCTTCTCAGCAATTAGTTTCAATATTTTGGCTTTTTTTTTGCATCCATGCAGTCAGTGTCACTAAACTGTCTTCTGACTCCAGCATAAGCTTAAACTGTTTATCAGCGTGAATGAAAGTCTAATCCTCAAAATATGTTACCTAACCAGTGGAAGGGCCTGACCTTTTGGCTAAAAATAAATTAGGGAACTGATTTCAGGCCAGACATGGACAAGAAACAAGTTCACAATGTGGTCACAAAACAACCATTACTGTAACAAAAGCAGGTTGGGAAATTTAACAAAATATAACTTTTTGACAAGGAATATTGCAGAGAAATGTCCATCCAATTATTAAAATATGCCATTAAGAATCAAATTGCTGAACTTAGAAAGTCAAAATCCTTGGATACCTGTACTTGTTTGTGTGTACAAATCTACATCAACGCAGTGGCTCTTCATCTCTTCTAAGAAAATAAATATCATGGTAGGAAACGTGGGAAGAATTGTAGGCTTTGTGAACTACCTTCGTCAATACAGATGTGCTACTTCCTTCACAGAGCACAGTCAGAAATGTACTCTGGGCCATGGAATACCAACAAAGATCTGCAACTTTCCAATCATGTCAAAAACTGACATGTAAAATGTAAGGCAGATGATTCTGATAGTCATTATCCAGTTATCAATTGATCTACTCCAGTTGTTTATGCTATGCTCTGAAAATATTGGAAAATAATATAACAATGGTGAAAATATTCACTATTTCACAGCCTGAAAATATAAATAGGTGATTCTATTGTCAAGCACTATGTCGATGACACAGTTTTCTCTAGCTATGTATTCAAAACTCACTATGCAGATTTCTGTGACCTCTGACTTGGTGATGTATCCGTTCTTGTCCACATCAAACAGCGAAAACGCCCATTCAAGTTTGCTCGTGGTCTTCCCCGTTGCAGTCATGTGGAGGGCGATGATGTACTCCTTGAAGTCCAGCGTGCCGTCGTCATTGGTGTCGAAGGAGCGGAAGACGTGCTGGGCGTAAGTGTTTGCATCGCTGTCCGGGAAGAACTTGCGGTAGATATTCTGAAACTCGTCTTTCGAGATGCGGCCCGATGGACACTGCTTTTTGAAGTTGTCATACCACTGGACAATCTCAGTCTCTGTGAACTTGGTGTTGAGTTTAAGGTCCTCAAGGATCTCCTTGGACACAGCTCCGCTCTTGCTGTTACCCATTACTACTGGTGTTGGAAATCTGTTTAGAGGTTTAACTTGTCGGCCCTTGGTTTTTCAATGGCACTTGTAGCACAACTTCAGCCTCTGAAGTTTCTTACTCTATTTTGTGAATTAGTAAAAGGAAGACTATTTACAAGACACAGCTAAAATGTTGTTGATGCTGGTGTTGGCCTGGTGTACAATTCGTAGACGCAAATGCTGTGAAAAGAGCAGAAGGCACTTGGTAAGCTCATTAGGCCTACGAGTAGATCCGGTAAGAGGTGTCAAGGACATGTTTTATCTTAGGTCAAATCTCAAATGCTTGTTTTTTGTTCAGTATGAAGTGGGTTCTCTGACAGGTTATAGAATCAAATCAGGTCAAAAAGTATTAAAATGCCGTGAGATGAGACAGGAATGGGTGTGAATGCTGAACATGTTTCGCGTTGCCGCAATAGCATCCCATGTGCACTGTCATAAAATGCATCTCATAGATTTTAATATCTACAAAACATAAATATACAAGAAAAATGAACAGCTGAAATACTTATTTAGTCATTTTCATCTTTTGTACACACATTTACTCAGTTATTGCTAATTAGCCCAAATGATTGTAAGATATAATCTCTTTCCTGGTGACATATTTCTGTAATTATAGAATTGTGTTAAACTACATTTGCAAACTACTGTTATTCTAAAGTGTGTAGGGGTTTTAGGAATCACTCTTCTAAATAGTCATTCAATGGGCTAAGGGAGAAATTTAATAAAATAAATCAAAAAAACAACTAGAAAGAGACTTGAAATCTCTAAACCCTGATAATCCTCTATTGCTGCCATAATCCAGAGTGACAAACGACTTGGAGTAACCTCAAATACAGCCTCTAAAGCTGTGAGAGACACAGCAGAGGTAAGGGAGGCTGAAACTATAAGCTCTACAGGCAAAAATACCAGGGCGGTGATAATAAATGGGAGAAAACTGATTTCTATGGTATTTTGGTGTTAGGGGTGACGTAGCTAAGCATATGCTGGTTTGAGAGCAAATCCCCAAACTTGATTCCAGTGTTATTTTTTTAGTTCTTCAAAGATTTAATGTTTTGCAGTATTCAAGAATGTAATATGTAATAGTTATATTTGCATAGGATGCTCAGTCACAGTAAATCAAGTGGCCAGGTAACATCTGTCTAGCGATGTGTCCAGGGTGCACCCTGCCTCTCACCCAATGACTGCTGGAGAAAGGCAAGGATGGGAACATCTGACATGTAACTCTATAATGACCATCCAGACTTCTTTCCAAATGTGAAGATTTTTGTTGTGGTGATCTGGAAGGTCATGCCATTTTTCTATTAGTCAATGGAGAGCTCCAAATTTCCACCAAAATATACAAGAAAATTTCCTTCAAATTTTGCTAATTTTATTTTGAACATTGTAAAGTTATCAAATGGTTCCAGCTACTAGTGGTTTGATAAAAGAACTTCCACTAACACCTCTTATTTTTAAAAATTTAACATTGCATTTAAGTGGTATTTTGGACTGACTGATTACTGTTACAATATGCCTCCTCAACAATGTTTTTTGTTGGGGGTTTTCAGATATGTATTGACTTAAATTAGTTGAACAAAATTAATTCACATTGACAAGACAGATTTTTAAGTAAAACCTGAACTGGCTGTTTCTGAATTGTGAATTCAGTCTAAAATAACATTAACATAACTATTTGTTTGAATAAATAGAAGTACACTAAATAGGTTTATCAGAATTGATAATTCTTCAAAATCTCAAACATCTATAGTTCTATACCTGAAAACAATGTCATGCTGTCATAATGTAGGGTCCACCTCCAACTCAGCTAAATGGGATTTCAAAATCCCACTGAACATTTTAGAGGTTCCTTAGTCAAACTGAAGTGATTAATGTCTCATTATTGTGTGTCATCAAAGGAAACAATACTATTCCAAGATTTTCTCTCAATCATTTTTTTCAATAAATTCTATATTAAGTAAATGTCAATATTTCTTTAAATTAATCTTCTCAACCAGAACATTTCAAACCCAGTTATCATCCTTGAATCTCTCAGCACATGCTAAGCAATTTACTTCCACACCAGTTCAGTTTCAGGTATCTCAGATAAACACACAAAACCTCCAGACCAAAATGAATAAAGGAAAAGTCACACTTATTCAACAGCAGCACAAAGCGACAACAATTTGAACAAACAGCTTCCAGTTCGGTTTGTCTCCTACCTGCGTGATCCGTGGAGCGGTTTGGTGTTAACAGTGATGCTTTGACTGTGAACAGCAGAGGAAATCAGGTTCCACCTGCTGAGATAAGTCAATTGGACCGGCTTCCCCCTCAGAGGCGGAGTCACACTAACATCCATAAGAACTCTGACAGCTTCAGGAAAATTAATTTCCCTTTCTTTTTTGTAAAATTTGATAAAGCCTACCTCACAAGTAGATGCTTTGGATTTCTAGACCACCAATTGGTTAATGTCTTTTTTCTTTTCCCCAAAACGTATAACAATACATTCATTCTTAGTTAGGAATATTTTTTCTATAAACCCGTGATAAAACACATGAAGTTTAAATGCTGTTTAGTCAAAACTAAAGACATAGCTGCAAATCAAGTACAATAAAAAAAATTTACTTGATTTATTTTTATTTAACTTTTGGTGGGCTCAGGAAAAATGCCTCACTCAGGGTGTCGATGGTGGCTGAACTGCAACTGTTGAAGTTAGCAAAATTTCTTAAGTCAGTGGTGTCCAGGATCTTTGCCACGTTGGTGTAAATTGTAGGGCAGAAAGTAATAATCAGCCACAAAAACTTGATTTTTGAATAAAAAACATTGTTTTGCATGCTCAACTAGAAACAAAACAAAGAATATTTTATTGAAAGAAGAGAGCTGTACGAAGTCATCCGCTGCCAAAACCAGCAGCCCCTGGGCCAGACTTTGGACACCCCTGTCACAAAGGGCTCAAACTTTGAACAACGACCAAAGTCTAACACCAATCACTAAATATGGAAACAATTATTATGACCTAAATTTAAGCTTTAAGAGATACAGTACTGAGTCATAGCATATGTGCAACCTCAGGATTTTTTATGTCAGCTTTTGACAATGCCAGCCATGTTGAAAGTAATGTGCAGAATTCTGAGCCAAATAATTTCATTAGGGCTTGTAGCAGCCATGTTATAGAAAATCACTGATGTGTGTATTTGTGTATGAAATATTGTCTCTTTACTCAGCTATATTACTTTAAAGGTATCATTGGTTCTAAATCTCCAGTCTGTCTGGTAGATTTCCAAGAGACCTTGCCAGCTAATGGTGCTAATGTGGAGCCAGAATTCCAAAGTCGATGAGTTATATTGTTGTTTACTGTAGAAAAGAGATTATTATTTATTTTTTTTAAAACCAAGAAAGATAACCATAATGCTCAAACTAAACAAATAGGGTATCATCAGGTCTGATCAGTTGGACGCTGCATGACTTGCCTAAAATTTCTGAATAAACATGACAGAATTTATTTTATCTTCATAGAGTGTAGGAAATATTTTTCATAATGTATCAGTTAGGTTTCATAGTAACACGCACCTATAAAACCTCATTTAAGCAAATGTGTGTTTTTGACAATCAAATTGAAACTAAACACAAAAAATGTTCCGAAACGGATTGGAAATGATTTGTGACTTCCGAGCTGCCTTCACGTCTATGCACAACGAGGTGTGGGTTTCCTTATATACAGATCTGCAGTTACAGCAAAGCAGATGGAGGATTCAGCAGTCAACACTTAGTTAATTAAGAGCATTTAAATCCCGTACCGACTGCAGCAGAACCACCCTCCACCCACCGGATTTAAACCGTTAAGTCCTGACCTGATCAAAGGTTCACAGTAGTTTTGGAAACAACTCTGCTTTATTTTTACCACTACTAAATCCTACAGAGTAATTGTGGTTCAGTCAACTGGCTTATTTTAAGCTGAAGTTCAACCCAAGTCAAAGCGCTGCAGGATATTTACTACCTGCTTGTCTGCACACATCTTCCCTCGGATGCATTTTTACAGCTATGGTTAAAAGTAGAAAAGATATTTAATCTAAGCTCAGCTGGACCAGTGCTGATTTAAAAATGTGTACAAAAATTGGCTATTGTCAAAGGAAAATCAATTAAAGACCATCAGAAAGCCCAAAGAGAAATTGATCAAAACTAGTTGACGATATTACACACATGTAAACCTTTAGAAAGGAAAACGTGGAAAAAAATATGAATCAAGACTTTTGTACTGTTTGAACATTTCCTGTGTGTTAATTGTTTTAAGCAGATAATTGTCAAAATTATTACTATTATTCAGCTTTATTTGCTCCAAGCAACTTCCTTTTTCATAAGTTGAAACTAGGTTTTCAAATAAACTGGAGAAAACACAATTCTTTCTCACGGTCTGATATTATGTTTAACAAAATGCCAAAATAATATATATATATATTCAAATATTCAAACATGACCCAGATCAGAAAAAATGGTACAAAAATATGGCTTACAAGTGACGTGGGAAAGACAGAGACCACTTTTACCACTTTTTCTGTTCTGGGTCATGTTTGAATTCTGCTTTATGCTTAATCCATTCCACATTTTCGCTGCACACACAGAAATGCAAACCTGTTGTAATGTTGCTATGACAAGATGTTTGACATTTTACATTCATCTCAACAAGAAAAACATATTTGCATCCAGACAGGGAATAATTTGTTCATTGCTTAGTACATTATTTGTTCTGGTAAAAGGTGGAGGAGAGCAAATAAATATTTAATGCTTTTGATATCATTGCAGTTGCATAACTATCTCCCCAGGGCTATGTCAAATAATAATAAAGAATAAAGTTGTATTATGAACCTAATCGACCAATACTTCTTTGTATTGTTTTACTTTTACTTATTAATGCTCCATTTTCTCTGGTGTACCTCTGACTCGATCCCTTTCTGTTGCTTCTCATTCGGTATCCATCATCCTTCCTCTTCCAGTCAGGATCCCCCTACAGGCCTCACACTGTAAAGAATCTGTATTTATTGGATAAGCAGGATTTTTGTTGTGTAGCTTTGTGGACCAGCCTTTACCTCACACAATCCACAGTCTGACCGTTGACCTTTAACTTGGCTTGGATTAAGTTCCAAGAAAGGGAATCCTTTAAATCAGAGAAGCCACGAATTAAAGCTGAAGCAGAGAGTCAAACAGCAAAGGTGGTGACGCAGTGCACTGCAAGGAGGATTTGGCACTAAGCAGACAGCAAGCCGTAGAAACCTGGTGACTGTAATAAAGTTGAGCTGACAGTTTTCTAAAACCTCTTTGGCCAGACGTCAAGGTGTCTATTTCCAGAAAAGGAAAGTTTAATCTAGAAACACTTAGAGTCACATGACCCGAAGTGAGTTCAGCTCCAGGCGACGGTGGAGCAAATAAGGGATGGCTGCAGGTCTGTTTTTATTTATAGCAAAGTCTGGTTCCTGTAGGAAGCCATTTAAAGCATCCTAAATTCAAAGATCCTGTCACAATTGCTGTAAAGGATCAAATTATCAAATAGTTGGTTTAGATATGGCCAATATTGTTATGAACAATGTATAACTTAAGTTAGAGAAGCTGTCACAATTGTCTCAATGATGTTTGGGGTGTATGATTTACTCACTACGTTTTGGTAAGAGTCTACTTTTTCTTAAAAACTCCCATCTATGGTAATCAGCTTGCACTTGGAGTGCGCAAGAAGCTTAACCTGCACCACATTTTATGTAAAACAGGTCAAAGGTGTGTCAGTCTGTGGTGGAAACAGAGGTGAAGGATTAAGCAGTTAGGATCCAAGCAGGAAGAAGAAAAGAAACATAAATCATAAATGTAACAGCTAAAATCCAGTTACTAATCATGTTTATTCAATGAGACAAAATGTCAAGAAATGTAATAACCTTTCACAAGATTAAAAGATAAAGAGACAGAGGTCTTCTTTGCACAATTCTCTTTCATTCATCTCACAGCCTATCAATATTACACCAGAGAAATAAGACTTTATATCTGGACTGCTTCATGTCTGAGATGACTACAGAACAAAGAGGATGTTGTGTCTACAGAATCAGTTTTGGTTGATGTGGTCATTTGTTTTGGATCATGGTCCTGTTGAAGAACGTAACAATGAAACATTTTCAGTTTTCTGGATAAACAGGAAATTAGACTTTATTGCCCACACAAACAAATGTGTTGTACTTTCATTTGTCATGCTGTGTTTTCCAACATGTTTTAAGGACAGTTTGTAATTCTTTGAATATTTTTGATTGGAAAAAAAAAAATCACAGATAGGGTAAAAATGTTTCCTCCAACCTTTTATTCACAAATTCTGGAATACTTTTGGTTGCTGAAAAAAATTAATCAAATTTAAATATGAAGACACTCATTAAAGATATAAATTTGACTGCTTTTGGAAATATTTTTTGTTTTAGTGACTATTATTTCTTAAGAACCAGAAGAACAACACAGAGCTGACGTTCCAGAGTCATGTCTTCATAGTTTCCTAAATTTTCACAACAGAAGTGAGTTATTGATCAGGGATCCCAGAGTGACTCACCTCTCATCAAAGAGCTTCTGGTTTAAATCCTGCTCTGATCAAATGCTGCTTTTTGTAGAGTATGTTTCCCTCTACAGGACAAACCAGGAAGATGAAATGAAATTACCCCTGTATAGGTTGCAATTTGTTAAAAACCCCCAAAACAATTAACACTAAAATACCACTTTATTGAATGATAGCTAGAAAATGCAAATACTGGTTAATATTAAACATTTAGAAAATACTTTGCAGGTGAAGATATACATAGGCTGAAATGATGAAAGTATATCTAACATATCTAACACTTCAGTAACTTTTCTGAAAATACTGTCAGACACGACTTGAATAATATTTTTTTCTACGATGGGAGAAGATCTTCCGGCTGACTCGGCGAGCGAGTCGGTCGACAGCGGAGTTGGGCTGTCCAAGCTCCGTCTTGGTGGGCAGTCCCTCGATGTTCCCACTGTACCACAGCACCCATCCAGCCAGAGACGCAACTATGAAAAGGACTCCTGAACAAATGTTATACAGAACCACATGTTAGGTCTTTAAAATTCTTAACAGCACAAGTCAATTGGCAAAATGAGTTTTTGATCAGATTTTAACACAACTTTCAAACTAAAAAAGGAACAAGAAAAAATTTGGGTTCAGAGGAAAATACTTCCAAGTTTTGTACCGAAGATAATCCATCCTAAACCTTCAGACTACACACATTTAAAGCCCAGTTCTCATACAGTCACTGGATGGGAACTGCACCACATTATGTTTTTACAATTTGCAAAAAAGAAATGAAAATGTCAATTCTTGGGTTTTGCAAATCCAGAAATAATCAAACTTAAAGCTTAAAAAGAAACTGTTAAAAAGCATAAACACAGCAAGTATGTGGAAAATGTAGGTTCAACATTCATATGACCATAGGGGGCAGCAGCAGCCAAATGCTGCTTAGCAATTACATTTGATTAATTGATCTGATCACCAATAAAAAAAAACAAGAGTTTTCTCAGACTGTTGCTCTGGATCATAAAACATTTTATTAATCAGAAAAATAACCAGCACTGGCCTGTCCTGCAGAATGAGTAGATTTTTTACAACTGTCAAACATTTTAGACTGCTGCTCGCCTCCACAAATATAAATTTATCTTAAAGCCAGATATTTATCTTAAAGTACTTTCAGCTAAGATTCAGTCTGACACAACATTTTTCTCATCTGGCAAGATTGGTTTATCTATTTTGTATATGAATTGTTTACAAGCAATGAAAATGAAATTGCTCTCTGTCTTTAATAAGGTTCTCTTTTTCCAATAATTTCTTGATAGATTTTTGGTAATTTAATGACCTTAAATTGCAATAAAATAGTATGGCAACATCAGCTACAGCAAAAACAAGTGAGCATTAAAATAAAAAACAAATTTAGATAAATACCGCTATAAACCAAGACGTCTCCATATTCTTCTCCATTTAACTTCAAAGAGGTAAAGACTCCCACCAGCAGAGAGACTCCTCCCAGTAGATCCATCAGCACAGCAATCACCAACGCCATCTTACAGTGAGACAGGTCATCACACAGACCCATGGTGAAACTGTAAAAGTGGGAAAGGGTGTAACCTTTTTATTAGAAAGAAATATTAAGATTAACAAAACTAATTAGAGCTTCAAAAACTCATAAAATCCACTATAGTGGGATATTTTAGACTGGAAATATCCCACTATAGTGGGACAGTAATCATGTGTATGATGGAGAGATGTATAGATGAAATTACTTTTTGCTGTTAAGACTATTTTATCTTGTAGATTCTGATGTAATTGTTATTTTCTCAGAAAATAAATCAGCTGTATTCACAGTGTTGACATCCTCTTTATCTGTTACATACATAATCTGAATCTGACAGGATCTTAAAGAAATTAAAAAAAAATAATAATAGTAATTTATTTTAAAACATGGAAAATATCTGCAAGTGAAATGCTAAATGAGAGTGAAATAGATATTGAGAAAAATTTTTAGTGTTTAGAGCAGGAAACTGGAAAGTAAGACTTGATGTTTTTTTATTTTTGGTGTTTTGAACTGTGTTTTTTTTAGATTATTTTTATTCTGCTCACTTTTATAAGCTCCTTAATATTATAGTTTTATAATTTGCGGTCATGCAAATATTTATCCAAGACTCGCTGAGAACAAGCTGATGCATCTCGACTGGTAAATACATGTGCATATGTGTAATATAAAAACTTTGTTAAATGCATTAATAAAAGATAATACCCACTGGATAGCTGATTAAATGACTAACTGTAGCATGAGTGGATAATGTACCTTAGCAACATATTTGAATTTGAGATAACATTTTAGACTTTCAGTCTTTCAGACAAGACTACCTTGAGATAAAAATTCAACTTTTCTCACGTTGACATCCTAAAAATCACAGAAAGCAGAGATTTTAAAGTTCAAGTAAGTGAACTCGCTCTGGATGAATTCAACACAAATCTTTAAAATGTCTTACTTGTTCTTTCGACTCGTGCCGATGAAAACAGCTCGCTGAGAGTTTAGTTTGAACTTTTCTCTTCTGTTTCTGTACTTCCGTGTTTACTGGCTTCAATTTTCTCTGCTACCTGGGCCCCTCCCTTTAGGTGAGACGTTTCATCGGGCGGGTTTGCCGCGTTCACTGATAAACTCGGAATTTAGGCCTTTCTAATTTGGAAAAGGCTACACAAACTTTACCACAAGCCAAAATACAAAAACTTGTCACCACAAACTCATTTTCCGTAGTTAACTAAATTAAAGAAAGAGAGGACCTTCGGTTTTTTTTTTTTTTGTTTTTTTTTTTGAAGCTCATTTTTTAAACTTACGAAGTTTAAAACTTTGGGAGATTTTTCATATTATTTATTTATTTAATAAAGAGAGGAGTACACTGTTTTCTCAATCCAAACAAATCAGAAAACCATCAAAACAAATGTTTTCTTGTAACTTTTATATAATATTGCTATATGTGTACACAGATGGAAACCGAAGATCTTTTTATCTACGATGAACATCCAATACATGCTCTTTCTTTAGTTCATTCAGTAATTATCATCCTATCAGTAATAAAGGAATGAATTAAAATATGTTTTGGGTACTTCTTTGGTTAAAAATGGCAACAATTCGACGGAAGTTTATTTTTGGAACAATACTGCAAAAGGAACTTCATCTATTTAACATGCAGATTTTTTTAATGTTTGTAAAGTAACTGGAAAGTTCTCTGCGCATGTGTGAGCTGATCCAAACTGAGCGCGGTCCACCTGTGGAGGCTGAGTATAATCAGGTAATTGCTGCTGCAGGTCGGGTTTCTGCTCTGCGGCGAAGCGGCTGATGTGACACCGTTTCAGGCTGTATTACAGAAGTATAACCGCGAACAAGACGCCTGGAAATAAATTATAACTAGTTACTGCGGACATCTGCCTTATTATTGAGTCACTTCATCATTATCTGTCAAGCTCAGCTGTCATGAATCCCGCAACCAGCAGACACGATACAAACACGCCAGGTAACAACAACTCTTGGACGCATCCACCCGAATGTTTAAATCTCCCAACTCCTTTCTAATGAACAGTTTTGACCTCTGTTTGTCAGTTAATACCTATTTTGTTGACTAATACGGTTCCTTTATTGTGACAAATCATGTTTTCTATGTAATAACTGATACAATTGACTATTTTTCAGCTACTCTCGCGTGATTTCGTTTGTCTTGGTTTTTTTTTTCGTTTTTCTTGTGCAGAGAAACAGCAGCTAAGACAGTTTTCAAGCTCGACACTTCTATAATAAACTGGGTATTTATATTCAAATAGAATCACCAAATATGATTTTATGATGTGAAGTACTGGTTCTGGAGACCCTGCGTATTTTATACAATCTCACAGATTTTTATTTATTTGTGTCCTTTGAGTAGTAGAGCTACAGTTTAAATACTTGTACAATGTTGGGAAAATACCAGCAAAGAGTTTAAAACAGTCTTGAAGTCTGACATGCACTTTTCCAGTGTCTCATTGAAAGAAAAAATAACAAAAAGATTCAAATTGGAAAATGGGAAGTTTCTCATTGACCCCAGAATCCAGGATGGCCACCATGCTAATAAAACAGTGATAAGTGGATTTAAGTACAGCTGCAGGACTATTTAATAAGATGATTTTAAAGGAAAGTCTAGCTGGTTTCAATAAAATTCTACAAAAATGAGGGAAATTTTATGACATTTTCACTGATTTGTTTTAGTAAAGACCTGTAGCACTTATTTAATCTTTTTCTACTGTGTCCTGTTTGTACATTTTGTACAACAAAATGTACAAAATAATATTGTTCTTCAACTTCTCCAACCAAAAATTTCACCTATTTTGCCAAATGTTACTTTCCCATATATCAGAACGCTACACCGCCCAGGCTTCGTCTTCTTCGTCAGGAACGGTAGGAAGTGGACAAACGGGAGGTTTGTATCTAAATGCCTATGAGGTTTCGTTTCCCCTTGAAGAGAGTGTGGAGCGCCCCGCTGCCTACCACCTGAACCATGGTCAGCAGTTGATTGAAGGTAGGTCACATTATGAGAACTACATTTATTACCACAAACTTCAATGGATTTTATGTGATGTGATGCACAAATTAGTGTACAGGTGTGAAGTAAAACAAAATTGTGATTCCACTTCATCAGTGGTTTTTAGAAAACCAAAAAACCTGAGCAGTTCTGTTGAAGCGCAGGAACTATGACTTCTTGTCTCTTATGATTAAAATGATAAATTGGTATTGTTATATGACAATGCCAAACCATGTATGCATTTTTCAGTCCCCTGCTGGTTGTGTTTATATATTTATTTCCTTTGCTTTGAAATCAGAGCCAGTGGTACAGGAGTCCCTTCACTCCCAGTACAGCCCTTTCATCCTGATTTCTAACCTGCGGGCTCACCTCTACGTCTCTCTGGAGAAGAATGCCTGGCTGCAGAAACGCATTGAGGAGCTGGAAGAGGAGCGAAACTTCCTGCGCTGTCAGCTGGACCGCTTCATCGTCAGCATGAGGAGTCCAGACGGTGAGGGGGGATGATTTACAAAAAAAAAAAAAAAAAAAGTTATATGTTTCAGCTGATTTCTCTTTGGTACAATTGTTGTTGAATTCAGTGGCAGACTGGTCTGGAGACGCCCAGCGTACTGTGAAAGTCCAGCCTGCCAGCTCTCCATCTCCTCCTTCCCCGATGACCACCAGGTCAGGGATGACCCTCAAACGCCTCCAGGGCCCCGGAACTCGGATCCGCCGCAACATCTCTGTCCCTGGTGAAGAGCATCACAAAAAGCAGTTTAAAGTCCAAGGAAAGGTGCTTTATTTTCTAATTTTATTATGTATTGCATTTTTTGTTCGCAGTCAAACAGGAGTTTCATCTTGAAGAAGACAAATATTACACAGAGGAAGAGTTTGTTGAGGAAGAGGGGGAAGAAGAGGTGGAGGATGATGCAGACTCGGCTGTGGAGAGCGGGTCAAAGAAGAAGAGCCGAGGGCGTGGCAGCGGAGAGCCGAGGATGAAGATGAGGAGGATCTTCAGGATCACCCATGGGAGGGAGAGGCAAAGAGGTAAAAACATATAAAACAGAACTGAAAGTAGAAAGAAACATAAACTTGATGTCCTGTTGTTAACAAGTTCTCTGTCTATTCTTTAAAACAGTTGGTGTAGTTCATACTTTTTCAATTCTCTCCAAGCTCAGCCGTCATTTGCATATAATCAATACCTCCCATTTTAACTCAATTATTTGACCCATTCTAAAAATGCATATGGATATCTAAAACTTTTAGATATTTATCTCACATTCCACCTGCTTTTTACCTCTCTGTTGTCCAGTTAAAGACCCAGATGGGGTTCTGATTCGTTATAAGAAGATCCTGACCACTTACCAGCGTGTGAGGAGCATGTCCAGAGCCTTCCAGATCCACGGAGTCGACCGAAACACGATGGCCTCCACCTCCCCTATCGCAGAGCTCCTGCTTGTGGCCCCAGAAAAGGTGATAACATCACTTTTATGATTAGAGCAGTAGGCAGATCTAAATGTTTTATATTAATCAAAAATTCTCTGGGTTCTCTGAAAGCTTTTCCTTGGATTTTGGTTGCTTTACATTTTCAGTATTTGAATGGACTTTCTCTTTGGTTTTAAAACTTTTAACATTGTTTAAATAAGTGTTGAAGAAAATAACCTATAACATTGACAAATTCAGGAATAACAGCACCAGCATTTCACATGAAATAAAATGTTTTTATGGGTTTGTATTTCAGTTCATCAGAAACTTAGAAGTTATCATTATGTTTATGCAAGATAAAACCATTCAAGCCAGATGTGTTCTCTGCCTTTAACAGGTCATTGATTTAGGACATAGATTGTCCTTGTTTGATAATTTTCCTGCTGAATTTCTACAACTGCTCTAGATTTCCACCTTTGTAAAGACTTGCGTTTTTCTCCTGCAGGTGACTGATGTAGGAGAGTTTGAGGCCTCCAAGGAGAAGCTTCTGGATTACGCCAGGCGGTGCTACAAGACTATGGATGAGGAGATGCACACTAAGGTCCAGAACATGAAGAAGACCAACAAGCTGCTCCCAATCTCCTACAGGTTCAGGAACTGAGGAAGGAAATATATATCTTCTTTGCCTTAAAAATAAAGTTATGTAAACGTCAAGTACTACCAGCCAATATACAATATTTAGTCTACATATAAGAGATCCGTGTGGTGAGTTGTTGTTTTTTTCACATGTTGGGCAAATTTTACTTTGAGTGGATCCTTTATTATTCTTTTTTGCCTGCAATAATTTAAATATAAGACATGGTGATCTTCACTGTCTGAGGTGTTTTGTGCTTGTATTATTGTTTTTGTTTGTACATTAACTGAATATCTATATTAACTTAATAGAATATAATAGACTGCCCCTGAATATATTTTGTTTTTTAAGGGGGAAAATAAATTTTTTCTCAATGGTTACTGCATGATGTCTACATACCAAGCTCAGGAATTTTGATTTCTGTTAGATAAACTTTTTTTTTTCACTTTGTGGTTTTGTCTTTTGCACACTGAAAAATAAATGTTCAATTGCATAATTTGTTTGTTTTCTTGTCTTAATTTAAAACAAATTGACAGTTTTTATGCTTCAGACATTTTTTGACTTTTTTTGTCTGGCTAAAACAATAGGTAAAATCCAGGCATTTTTCACATACAGCAGACATTTGTCTGAATGCTCCCCTGATTAAAGGTGAATATTATAATATGAATTTGTTTTACTACCAGTCGGTGAGCAGAAAAACGATGGTTGACTTTTAGAATTAAAGCAACTGGCAAACAGCGCCTTCTAGTGGATTACAGGAGTACTGCTCAATAGGAGAGCCAAAAAATGACTCCCTCTTGAAATTAATCATACCTCGCATATTGTTTATAAAATTACAAATTTGAACTCAACATATAATTTTCAACCCTAGGAAGCATACTCTAAACTATTTGCGCTAAACTTCCATGCAAGAAGAAATTCTGTAATGAATAGGACATGTAGTTTTGTAACAGGAAATCAGATTTACAACCAGAAAACTAAAACCAAAATGAACACAGAAAGAGAGGAAAATGTTCCAGCAAACTAAGAACTGTGGATGATTGAATGATATATTGATGAATCCTCAGTCTGTCCAGGGAAGTGATGCCAGAACGTTTCCTTCATGGCATCTCAAAAGAGAACAGTGAAAAACTTTTCTCTTGTTTTTTTTCTACTCTGTTCTGTACTTGATTTGAAAATCTTTTGCCTTTTTTACATTTTGTTTTATTAAAATAATGCTCACAAGTCAAACATCTTTTTCCTTTGTTTTATTTTGTTTCCAAGATTATATTCTCAAAGAATTTGTATTCAGATGGTTTTGACTCGTAGAAATGAACTCAATCCAAAGTGGGTGTCAGTGTCAATAATGAGATTTAAATTATTTTCTTTTTTTAGCCAATTGTGTCTTTAATAAAACAAAATTGGGATAAAACTTGCATTTCCATGAATAATTCTGACAACTTATCAAATATTTCTGATTTGATAAGCTGGCAAATGCTTTTCAATTTTTGCAGAAGGTTTTATAATAAAGCATATCACAAAGTTTCCATTGGCACAGGTATGGTTCAAACTTTAGCAGTAGCCTAAGACACCAACTTCATAATTTCATACCTGAGACATAAAAATTGTGAAAGAATCTGAAAATCTATTATTCTTTCACACAGCTGTCCTCCTTGTGTTGTGTGAACTTGCAGACTAGACATTTTAAAGCAGGACAGAGTAAATATGTAAAATTTCAAACCACATTTGAATGTTGTGGAAGTGCAGCATAACATAGTGCAGCATGGAAGCGTCAGCTTCTACAAATCAAGGACATCAGCAGCACAGTACCCTGCAGCCTATTGAAGCTTTTAAAGTCTAATCAATAAATGGCTTTTTTCATTGATCACAATAAAATCTAACCATCAGAGGGAGAAAGTATGCCAACATTGACGTATGAATTATTAGATATCAGGAGCTTATTTTAAGGGTAAGAGAATTTTGTCCAAATTTTTAAAACTTAATCTAAAACGTTATTTTGCAAATTACCAGAATATGATTGTTTTTGAAGCAACAGCCAAGAAGAATTTGTGACCGATATTGATGAACATACTTTTTCCTCAGTATTCAAAGTTAAAGGTAACTTTACACTGAATACCACAACTTGCCCCAACCCATTTTATACAGTGGAAATATGATTGATGTTCATAGATTAAATGGGAAAATCTGAAAAAAAATGTTATTTAAAAATTACTATTCCACTAACATAACATAATATATACAAACGTCAGTGGTGCTTTTAAAATAAAAGAACATATAGAGAATATTAATAGGTGACTTGCTAAAGCAACTTAATTAAACTTTTTTATATATAGAAATTATTTAATAGAAAAGAACCAAACAAGGCAAGCCCTTTAAAAATAAAAAGTAAACAACAAACAAAACATAAAACATAAAGATTTTTTATAGCTTTATGCAGCCATACATTTATCCCAACTTTATATGATTTGTTAGCAAGTACCACAGTTAGCAGTAGCTATTTAACTTGTAAAAAAAAATAGGTTGCTGATTTCTTAGTTGAATGAAGATTAGAGTGATGTCACCAAGCCACCAGAGTCCACTGACAAGTTTTGTAATAAAATTGAATGTGCTCCAACTTAAATGTGGTATTTTCCAAGATTACTGACAGCTGACAACACAATAACAAAACTCTATTTCCCATGTAACCCTACCGCCTGGTTACCCTTTAACCTCTCCATACGATCCAATCATAGCCCAAGTCAGCCTGGAAGTAGTTAAAGCACACTGCACCGACAGACGGCTAAGTTGAACCAATAAAAGCAGGAAGTCAGTGGAAGTTGCCCAATCACAGGCGAAAGGGGCGGGACTCGTGGCCGCCAGGGCATCCGAGGAGGAGGAGGTGTTCCTGGTAGCCATCTTGGATGTGTGGGGTGATTGTTTAGCGAGAAGAATTGACAAATTTATTTTAAAAACTAAGCCTTAATATTGAAGTGCTGAAGATTTGTTGGAGCTTACCGACAGAGGAACTCAATCTAAACACGGAAAAAAGCAGGTAAATTAGAAGCAGAATTTGAGGAATATGGTTTTAGGTGCCTTCTCTGCTCCTCTTTCCCGTTTCCAAACTGACTCTCCCACATCAAACAGCGCAGCCGGTGGGAAGCTGCTGGTCTCACTGACTAACAACAACTTACACTCAGTGTTATTGCTTTTAAAGCAGAAAACTTAAACTTATTTCGGAAGTGCGCGGGTGAAATACGAACTTGAGTTTGTTTTGGAAGTGTGTTCGCCTGGATGTTGTCGCTCAGAGGCTGCTGTTGGCGCTGGTGATGCCCGCATTGTTTATAAACATCCCGAGCTAGCAAACGCTTTTCCTCCCCGCTTGTGAAATCAGGCGATGCACTTTTTGGTCGTGCAAGTCCACAGAGACGTGCAGCTTTTTAATACCTGAATAGTTATTAAATATGGAGTCAAGTCGTGTTTTGACTCAGCAGGTGAGTGAAAGTGTGTTTCCAGGACAGTGGTTTGCACCTGCTTGAGAAAAGTTAACTCGAAGTCAACACGATGTGCTTCAGGCTGATGTTGACGTTTAAAAACTAAAGCGAGCTGCGAATTGAGCTGTTTATGAAAACAACTCCAATGTGGACAACAATCTCTATATCAATTATGTAGAGATACAAATGCATATTTCATAGACACTTTTATTACACACTGCAGCTTGTAAGCATATGTATTGGGAACCATGCTACTTTAGGTAGTACAAAAACTCTAGTTCAGAAATACATTTGTAAATCCTACTTTAATCCCTCTTTATGCAAAACATAATCTATAAAGAAGTAATTTTTGCAGACTGGAAAATTTCTTCTGTTGGCATTTACAAAAAGTGCTGTATTGGTTGCCTTTTCTCTCCGTCAGACTCATAAATTCAGCAGTTGTGTTTCTACTGAACAATATTCATGCAAAGTTCAGTACGATATTTTAGAATAAATATTTTAAATATTTCCAAGAAGTTGAATTTCTAAAAATTTAGGTGTGATTTTTGCAAAAGTTTTCTTTGTTTGGAAGCTTTGGCATACTTCATTTGAAGATCATTTGATAATTACCAAAGCATGTGTATATTCTTTAGATTTATTTACACTTTTTTGTTGTTATGTAGGGAAACTGATTAATGCATTTAACTAGCTTCCAAATATTTTATTATATTAAGCAAATAGAAAGCTCCCTAAATCCCTATTTATACATCCTCTGTTTGTCTCCTTGACTCCCCATATCTCGCTTCTCCTATCAGAGGTGAGAACAGAGTAGAAAAGGACAAACGCTTCACATTCTGAGAAGTTTTTGTAAGCAGCTCCCGTTGTTGTCCACTGTAGCTCCTCCAGCAAGCAGTCGCTTCTCTCTCTAGGTGCCAATTAGACAATAAGGAATGCTTTTGTAATATTTATCTGAGATTGATGATAATGCTCATGGTGTAATTGGAAAAATATCTGTAACATTCCTCCAAACTAATCTCCACTTCAGAGCTGTCTGTTGCAGCTCTGGCTGTATGTTTAAATAGTCATGTGTGTTTTGCTGCTGTCAAGCAGATTATCTTCTAGGACTGACTTCCAACTTTCTATTACCTCTGACCAATTTTCCCCACAGTATTATACTTCCACAGGGATGGTGTGTTCAGGGTTATATGCCGTGTCAGTTTTCCTCCAAACAGTGTTTTGCATCTAAAGCAAAACATTTAATCATCATATCATGTGAACAGAGCACCGTTTTTTCACAGATCAACTGTTTCACTAAGCTGCAAACAGGACTGCTTATGGCTTTCCCTTAAAATGGCTTCTTCTCTGTCTTTCCTATTTTTTAAAGTTATTTATGCTGGATTCTATTTAGGAGTATCGGACTAAAGGGTGCTGAAAACCCGCTTGCAATACTTTTCAGATTTTGAACTCCAAATAAATAGAAAACTGCATTATTTTTTGAACCTTTCATAATTAATGTGTTTATGCTATTTGTACTTCTTGATGGGTGATCAAAATAAGATGTGGGAAAACAAGAGTGTCATCTTATATCATTCTGATGCTAATCTGACATTTTGTTATTGTTGGAGCAGAATGTTGTTACTTTCATTTGTTTTAAATTGGGTAGATTTTTATTTTCTGCTGCTCCCAATGATGAAAGCGGATCAGAACTGGTGTGACGTTACTTTGGTAGAAACATGGAGAATGCACCCTTTGACTCTTGAAAGGCTTCCTAAGCTCCATTAAGTGCTGGTTAGGCCTAAAAGAAAAACTGATCCTTCAGCATCCACACTGTGTCTTCCTTTAGGGTCTTGCCTTCTTATCTGATTGCTTTCTTTAGGAAATCATTATGATTTTAATTTGTTATTGCTTGTCCAACATCCAGTCTATTTCAGATGGAGCAGCTAAATAAAAATAAGTCTGGTTGAAACGACTAATTTAGTGTTCAACAGAGTAAATCTGTTGAGACAGAAAGACTTAAGAAGTGTTGAGTCAAGCTGCTTAATATTAATATTTTTACTATAAATCTTGTCAGCATCAACATAAACCAGGTTGAAAAAACCTTTGAAGGTTTTCATAAATGTTATGTGCAAATCTCAACCAAATCTGGTGTCAAATGTGCAATAATGATTCACATAGCAAAATATGTGAAGGACTGGACTTCAAAATATTGAAATATTAATACGTACCTTTAGTTCTATAGATTTAAAAGCCACATGGGTGCTAGAAACAGAAAATTTCTAACACCCATGCAGAAGATAAACCAGGATAGCTGATGATTTGACCAGACATGAACCATCAGCCATCAGATTCAACTGGTTTCCAGTGGCCTTTATGGTGCCTGGACGTCCTCTGGTACTGCAGTTTGTATGCGTCTCATCTGAGGCCAAAAGGCAGCTGAAACGTGTCAAAGTGAACCATCAGAATCCATGCATGTCGTGTGCTGACTTGTTTTAGTCATCGCTTTTAATTTCTGTTCAGCTCATATATTATCTTTTTCATTTTTGCTTTCATCATGGCAATAATCTAGTTATTGATGATTAAAAAAAACTTCTTTCTCAAAAATGTTTCTCCTTGTAATTTATGTTTCTATTTTTCCTGCAGTGAAAGAAGGCATGAAGACATCATCTTAGTCATCAGTCATGGCCGATAAAAGGAAACTTCAAGGTGAGGCCTTCAGACTGAGCTCTGGTGTGTGTTTGTGCGCCCTTCAAAACACCCGAGTTGACTCGGATAAGCGTTAGGATTTGTTGTGGTGCCATCAAATGTCCGCTGGGTGAGGGACACTACAAATTATACCACCGTAATCATTATGGTCTCCGTGTAGCACTTTAAGGGTGACGTGGTTGTAATTTGATTTGATGGCACCTTTAGGTGTATCGCTGTGAGAATGTTGAAGCCAGTGTTCAACATCATGTGTGGATGTCTTTCCTGTGTGATCACACCTACTGCTGCTCAGTCCGGCTGTTTTCTGTAATTGTTTATTTTTAAAAGAGTGGCAGGCCTTGTAAACAAAAATCACATGCGCTCACAAGTAAGTTGTTTGCTGGGTTGTGTAAGATTGCTTCATTGCCAGGTTGGAGATTCTTGACTGGAGCGAAGCTCAGTGTGGCACATCAGGAATCATGGGGTTTTTTTCAGACAAAACAAAACAGAGATTCACTGACCAGGGTTTTTCTGGCTGGTACAGATTTTGGTTTTCTTTGCTTTCCGACCCGACACTTTCACATTTCTATAGTACAGAAAAGTTATAAATTCAACAGAAAATGACAAATTTGAAACATATCCGTGTTTGTGCATAAGAACACGTCTCTAAGCTTGTAGTTTTTATTAAACTAAAACACAGATGCAACAACAGCTCACAGTAATAAATGCCTTTGACTTTTTTTGGTTTATGTGCCTTAAGTTTCCATTTTACAGTAAAAACATCTAGGTTAGTAAGTGTTTGTATACAGTTTTTTTTTTTTTTTGTCTGAAAAGTCACTAAATATACAAAGTCACTAAGTTGGCAACGTTGGGTGACTATTGTTGGCCGTACATGTGCAGATGAGACTGGGATGATTTTCAGACATTGCAGATCTGTGGATAAGATTGGTTTCTCATGTAAATTTTGGCCTTTTGCAGATCTCCCAAAATGAAGGAAATTAGGGCTGATTTATTGGTGTACAGCTAAATTACAATATTAACTAATATCAGTAAATATTGGATCTTGACCTGTGCATCTTTAGCCACTGCTGAGTAAAATATCAGTCAATTAGTATAAAGTATTTATCATAAATTCTACATTTTTGGACTCAAAATCCAGTTCAAACATATTAACGTCTGCTTAGAAAGAAATGATCATGCTTCTAGAATAAACCCACTAATAACCTCATATTAAAAAATAAATGACTATTAAAAAAAGGAAAATAAAAACAGATAAATGGTTTGACTTTTGTGTTAAAGTATTTTATATAGCATCTCATTCATTTTATGTAGATATCCTATCAAATTTCTGGGATACTACTATTATTGCCACCTACTGGCATGTTTGTTTGGCCTTCAAACTGCCGCCCTTGTGAGTTTGATGTGTTAGCTTGTGATCCTCGGCAGGCGCAGCTGTTAGGTGTGTTATTCTCAGTCTTTCGCCCGTGCAACAAAAATCTGATGAAGCCGATCTGTCAGTGTGAACTCCTAGTCTTTTCAAAATCCGTGAAGACTGAATGTTGCATAATGTTTCCCTAAAGTGCAATTTTCTTTACTGTACTAAGTTACTGTGATTTAACAGACAATTTGAGGCAACTAAAGTTTTGTATGAACAGCTGTTGCCTTCAAAGGGAAACGCGTGCTGCTTTTAATGTGGATATGAACCTCACTGTGTGGAAGACAAAGGTTGTTCAGTGTTTTAGGGGGTTTTTCCAACGGGACTTTTCCGTCAAGCAAAACTGAGTCGCTCTCAGACATCTTCATTGTGTTCTGTGACTTGAGACAGGAGATAACTCACTGCTAACATACTAGCTAGCTAGCAAGATAGCTTTTTTTTTTTTGCATCTATCACGGTCAAGTGTTAATTTCCACCAGATGGATGAAGTTCGTACATTCCTGTGGAGATATAAGACTTAAATTCCATTTGTAATGATCTTCTCACTGCTCCTACACTTATTCTCAGTACTTCCATTTCAAAAAAGAATGAAACACTTTAACAGCACAGATGAAGTTGATGTCAGCTGATGTTTGAAGGGTTTTGCAGTGCATAGATGACTTTGCATCTCAAGCAACAGGTGTTGTAACCCTACTCAAACCTTTTCTAAGGAAAACAGTAGAACTAGAGGCTTCATTCCGGTTTACAGAAACATACTTTGATGTAACTTTCAATCTGTAGTTGTCACTGCAGGCTAAAAGTTCATTTTTGACAGGGATCAACGTCCCGCTCTGTTTCACGTTTGTCACAGTGGCTTCCCCCAAAGAGCAGCTGTCATATTAAAAACAAAACAGAAATGTGTACATTTGCTAAAATGTCCTCCTGAAGGAGAGATGATCTAGCAGCAGTGTTGCTCCGGCCTTCTCAGATTGTAATGTATTATTACAGAGGAGGCTGCCTTTCATCTAAAAATAACTCCCCCTCTGAAGTATCTGAACATCAAGACAGTTTAAACCCCGACCTCAGCTGGAGTTTATTCAGACAAATTGTTTCAAGCTGTCTTTACTTCATTTGCCTGATTTTAGGTTTAAGAAATACCAAATACATATCATGAAATGATATAAAAGCTATAAATTCACGTTAGAGACATTGCTTAAAAAGGTGGAGTGAATTTTCTTTGTGCTGCAGATTCCTAGAACTTGTTATTTCCATCTCTCTTTAATGTTTTCATTTGTTTTTGATATAATATTGGAGATTTGTGTGTTTAGATCTCAGTTTGTAAGTTACAGACTATTCTCTACATATCAGTGGAATTACCAAATGGAATTTATATGTATATTTATCATTTATATTATGAAATTACCTGAAGGTAATTCCATAATTTTACATTGTTTTTGTTTCTTTCTGGACTCAAATGAATCTTTTTTGTTTCAATAATGAGGCTTTAATGTTTTGAACTTTTCACAAACAGTTGCTGACAAAAGCAGCGTGATAGATGTGAGAAATCTGTTGGTACAGTGGAAAGAATAAATGTCATGCTTAGGCCTGACATGATTTTAATCAAACAATTAAAAACAATAAATAAATTAAAAATAATTAAACAAAAGATTTGCACTTAAAGTATGAACTAAATGTACAAATTACTACTTTACAAAAATCTATAAAATTATTCCTTATTTGTATTTACAAATGAAAAAGCCTGAGGATTCAGAATGTCAAATATAATGAGATGAATAACATAGAAATAAATAGCATTCACTGTGTGAATTTATGAGTTTGTTGTTATTGATTTAAATTTGATTTGTTTACGTTTACTGTTAATCACATCAATGGTACCCAAAGATTTTTACTTCCGACCCCCTACATACAGAAAGATTTGACACAACGTTCTTCTAAACATGTGAATATTACAGGTTATTATGCCACAATTGCAGCAGTACAGTTGTTCCATTTGGAAAGTGACAAAAAAAATCCTTTCCATGTAAAAATGTTCTGCTGTCACAGATGATGTGTAGTTAAGCTAATCTGAGCTCCTTCCTGTTTGTTTTATTGTGAGTGAATTATCAGATCCACATGACAAAATTTGACATAAGTCATCTGGGACATGTTGTCCCAAAAGACGCCTAATGTAAACTTATTTGTCTCAAAATATCAGTTTTTAATCCATTTTGCTGTCTGTCATAAATGCTGATATTTAACATAGCAATATGAACTTGTGTGTGATTGGGGGATGTGTGTCACCTTTAATTGTCATGCACTGTGGACCCTTTTATGACATGCATATTTCATGAGATGTCAGCTATAATTTGTAAGTGTATTGCTTTTATGTGTTGCAGTTGTGTTTTTGCATTGTCCTCATTTAAAAAGGAGAAACTCTGCTGGGGAAAACCTGCCTGACAGGGAGCGTCTAATTTATTCAATGCAGAAAAATTGTTTTATTCACTTTTTATGCAGTTTGACTGTAGGGTAAATAAACACTATTGGTTCTGAAGAACCAAATAATTTACCAGATAAAAGCAATTTCACTTTGCACACACATTAGCATCAGTTTTTATGCGGATTCACATTCTTTAAACTCAACCTTGTCGTGTTTTTATTTATGGTTTGTTTATTATTTTCTCTTTCAGGGGAAATAGATCGATGTCTGAAAAAAGTAGCGGAAGGAGTGGAGCAGTTTGAAGACATTTGGCAAAAGGTAAGACATTTTTAGCACAGCAAAAAATTAATCAATTATTTGGTTTAGAAATACAGAGAATGGCCAGACATGCACAAATCTGACTGATTTTAGTCTAATAAAGCTTTTAAATAGTCAAAAACAATTCTCAGCATATTGATACTTATGCTGATAATGAATATTTTTATGATTCATATAAAAAACTGACAAACATCTTCACATAAGAATTGTTCAAAGAAAATAGCTAAAATAATCAATGATTAAAATACTTTCCCTTTATTCTCTGCCAACAAAGTGATACATTTACCAACAGTTTTTTAACCTTCGTAGTTTGAGCTTTGACTTGACAGGAAATATGATGAGAAGAAAACATTTACTTTTAAACTTTCTTCAGGAGCTGCTGCCTTTGTATTTTAACAAAGGCTCTCATTCCTTGAAAAGATTCATATACTGCCTACAGGAGCAATAAAAATGTGCAGAGACTTAAATAGCAAATTTAATAAAATGGCAGAAAGTCATTAATTGGGTTTGTTTGGCAAAAGAGATCCCAGTTTATTTTTTTAATTTAATTATGTCCTGGTATTATTTTTGCTGTAGTTGGTCGTTGGCGGTTTTGCTACTGAAAAACTATTTTTCCCTTTTTAATAACATTTAAGTAATTAATAATTTTTGTCTTTCTAGCAGAACCGTGCTACTATTGAAGCCAAAAAGAAGATTTCCTCCAAAAGCAGTATTTCAAATCAAACTCCCATAACTTTGGAGTAATCAGTAACTAAAGTGGTTATTTAGTTCTGTGCAGCGTTTTACTGACTTGCTGATATGAGTGTGTTGCTATTACTTATTACATTTCTGATTTGTGTTAGCCAGTAGTTGCTTGAAACTTCATCTTTTGTTTCTTTGCAGCTTCACAATGCAGCCAATACAAACCAGAAGGAGAAATATGAAGCGGACCTCAAGAAAGAGATTAAAAAGCTGCAGGTACGATAAAGCATTCATTAGAAACACTTAAACTAAGTTATTGTAAAAGGTAATTAAATAATTGAGTGAGTCAAGGAAAACACTTTGAAGACGTTATGGTTGCAGAAGTTACATTTCGTCCTGGTGTAAAATCTTTTTGATTAAAACATTGAGCCATTTTCTCTTCAGCCGAGTCCTTTAATCCCCTTGAACGAGGAAAGTTCACATGAATGGAAACTTTAAGAACATGTTGCCAGGTCATTAATCTTCCCAACTTTCTTCTAATAAACTAGTTTGGTAATTTAAGGATACCAGGAAAGCAGATACATAAAACATGGTGTCGGAGAACAGCCAATCTCAGTAAATTTGTGCTCCAATGCTTTTATTTCCAAATGTTGTGTGAGCTGCACAGGCTGGCGTACAGAAACTGCAGCACCTCTCTACTTTCACAGACGCCCACATGTTGTCATAAGCTTTGTCATCACTGATCCAAAAGGTCCAGGGCGATCATATGTACAAACAAACAATGTTAGTCACTGATAGGATCGCCTCACAAGCTCCTGGATTAAATAATTAAGGCTCTTCAAAAAAATAAATAAATAAAAACATCTATATTAGTTTTTTCATTAGTCTCGCAGCCTTGTTTCATTTTGTATTTTTCCTCATCATGTCTGTGAAACAGTGAGAGCAGAGAGGGCGCTAATGTGAGGCTGTCATGTTAACAATGAGAGACGGAAACTGTTCTGGACACCTGTGTCAATACATGGGCCGCTGTTTCTCTTTTTATGTTTTTGTTATTTTGTGTTCATTTTTCCACTATCAGCAAGGAATACAAACGGTATGTCTGGCAATAGTCAGCAGCTTCTGATAGGTGTTGCTACATGACACATAGCTCATCCGGAAAGTATTCACAGTGTTGCACCTTTTCCACAGTTTATGTTACGACCTTATTCCAACTTGTATTAAATTAAACTCTTTCTTCAAAGTTCTGCACATTAATACCTCATTATAACAGTGTGGGAAAAATATTGAGTTTTTGGAAAATTTCTTAAAAATAGAAAACCGGCAGCTGCAAAGAACAGACCAAACTGTCTGATGATATGTGAGCTAAGCTTGTAGCATCAGACTCAAAAAGACTTTGGGCTGCAATTTCTGTCAAAGATGGATCAACAATGTGTTGTAAATACTTGAGTAAAGGTGATTTCTTGGTTTCCTCTTTCTAAGAAATGTTCAGAAATCTAAAAAAAAAAATGTTTTCACTTTCTCATAGTGGGATATTTCTGCGTAGAACTTTGAGTTAACTTTGAAAAAAGGGTGTAACATATTAAAAGGTAGAAAATAATGAAGGGTTGTGAAAGGAGTAGTTGTGGTCGGGTGAGTCAAAGTACTGCATTTTATTTAAATAGAGAAAACATTTAGTGCCTTTTACTAGATGCACTCTGAATTTCACTGAACTAGAGTTATTTCACAAACCAGATTGCTCAAAAAATTCAGTGCAAACTTTTATACTTTTGTAAAATTTGTTTTAAAATGTTTTTATCTTTTTTTTCCTCAGTCAAAATGTCAATAGAATACAAAGGTATTCAACTGATTTGAAGCTGCAAATTATTTACTCTAAAATAACATTTTTACCTTTTTTATTAAAATCCTATCTTAATCATCAGCCTTTTTTAATCTTTTCTGTGAACTTGTATAAATGTGTCTTAGTTTGACTTCAAGCAGCAAGTAGAGAGAAACTGATTAACGTGACTCTGTGAACACCAGATTGAGAGAGTTTACCGACGCTCACAGTGTGTTGAATTTCATCTCCTTCAGCTTAAAGTATAGATTTATTTGTGTCCCCTGCTTTGTTTCTGTTGTCATGAGGACCAAACTCCAAGCGAAGCCTGCATCAGCTTCACCATCTGACTGTTTAAGACAAGTCTATGCATGTATTAATAAGTTCTCTAATGTTTTTGTATCCTACTCTTCCTCCCTGCACTGTTCCTCTATATCGTCTTCTTCCTCTATAATCCCGCAGCGCCTTCGAGACCAGATTAAGACGTGGGTGGCATCCAACGAGATCAAAGACAAAAGGCAGCTAATAGAGAACCGCAAACTCATAGAAACGGTGAGTAGGAACCCCCAAGAGGGAGGATGAAAACTCTCTGTTGTTGCAGTGAAAAATAAAATTGTAGTTGGTTGACAGTTTTTTACTATGTGAATATATGAGATGGAAATAATGTTGGTAATCAGCGGATTAAATTAGTATTTTTTGTGTAAAAATAGATGAGTCTTTTTTTATGTAATAGTATAATAAAATATTATGCAAAAAATAAATTTTTAGTAATAATGTTTTCCACTTTTTGTTTCGTTTAAACAAAAATAAGCATTATTTAACAAACTGTGTTTAATACTGTACTTTATTTAACCAGGCAAAAAAACTGATTAACAACAGACTTTTGAGGGAAAAATATAATTATATTTTACCACATTTTATCTTTATGTGAAGAGTGCTTAGAGATGTATTAGTTTTTTACAGCTGAAAGCTTCATGCTTAAATCCATCCATAATTTAAAAATTCTCCATTTTCTCATGTTTTAGAAGTAGCTGTGTGTGTGACTGATGTGTATTATACCCCAAAACCTGGACTGTTTATGAAGTTAAATTTGATTGGAATATTGTGATATTGTAATACTTCAGTTAGTTTAACCTGTAATTCTATGAAATGAGCCATTCATCTCATTCAATTGAAAGCTTTATGAACTAATGGTAAACTAACTTTGCTTAGAAGAAAAGACCAGTGTGATCCTTTATAATCAGGTGGCAGTAAAAGTAGAGCTAATGTTGACTTAAATTATCAGCTAGGCTTTATTTTGAAATCTGTAAATCTCCAACTTTGTAAACTTGTCATTTGTGGTTTCATGGACCGCTTCCGCTGCCCTCAAGTGGCATAAAAATTAATTACTTCTGGTTTGAGATGTTAGATTTGCATGAGAAGACAAATGAAGCATTTGCACTTGGATTAAAAGATCTGTTCGCGAAATATGTTCAGTTTAGCACAAGATAATTTGTTAGATAGCCGTCACTGTGTCTTCAGTGTTGCTGCTTTGCCTGTCGGGCCTCAGGGCCTCATTTACCTTTCAATGATAACTATTCAGATGGATTACATGCGAGACACCTGCTTCACACCAGAGCTCCATCTGTCGCGCTTCAGTTTTGGTTTTTATTCTAACCCCATGCTGATAATTTATTCTTCATATGGTTTTCTCAGTTGATATGAAAATACAGTGTAGTGGACAGAATTTGTTATTAAGGTCTTTGCTCTGATGCAGGTTCACACAAAAATATGAGGCACTGATAAAGTTATAGCTAAGAGGATTTACAGGCTAAATCAACAGGTTTATAACTAATAACGCTTTAGATTTGTACAAAAATATTAGTACGCCTTTCAAGCTTTGTTTAAATACAACTGCAAAGGGGCAGCAAAATAGAATTTTTGTCACTGTCTTTTAATAAGATGCCAAAAAATCCAAATGTGAATAGTTTCTTTGGTAAGTTATGCAGTGACATGTTAGAAAGACATTCCCCATATTTGAGTTGAACAATTAAACCCTAGAAATGTTGAAAAATGCATTAAAACCATTTAGTATTGATATAAAAGCAGTATTAGTTCACGAAATTCAAGACTGCAACGTAATTGAAAACAAGCTTTATTAAATTTCCGGAGGTCTAGTGTTATGTTTTTTTTTCTTCAGGAATTATATCTTCATGCATTTTCTGTGTTTTATCTTCTTGCAGCAAATGGAGCGCTTTAAAATAGTTGAAAGAGAAACCAAGACAAAAGCGTACTCAAAAGAAGGACTCGGCCTTATCCAGAAGGTGGATCCGGCGCAGAAGGAGAAGGAAGAGGTCGGCACCTGGCTAACGGTGAGTGTCTGGATCAACCGGACCGCTGGGCTTTACAGTTTCACTCATTCGAACTGCTGAATCCTAATTTTTTCTAATTTTCCCCAGTATGTGATAAGTGAGGAGCAAGACATAAAGATGCATAAATGTAATTGGATAGGTGGAGTCAAAATTTGCTCACGAGGGAACGTTTTTCCCCTAAAAGACTCTTAAAAGTGATTAAAACATGGAAGTGAAAATGATAAATAGAGGAACCAAAACTAAATGAAATAAAAACAATGTGTTTTTAGTTTGCTGGGCAGAACTAATAATTACAGAACAGCTTGTTTATGAAATAGACATTGACTGAATTACCTGATAATTTACTCTTTACATTTTGATTGTTATTAATGAAAAGCCCTAATTGGATTTTTTCAGTAAATTAGCTGATTCTCTGCATTATGCTTCTCAGCTCCATAAAATGCCTTTAAATACTATTTTTTGTGAATGCCCTTAATGAATAAATTGAATTGAATTTATAATAGAAGTAAATTCTCATTCTGTATTTGTTCAGTTTTTTCATAAGTTTATGATTATACTTATAGTTTATAATTTTCCCAGATTTTCTCTCAATGTCATCAACACCTAACAGTGTAGTTAGATTTTTTTTTAATAATCGTAAAGAAAATTATAGAACTGTTTTGTGAGATCAAAGAATAGCAATCATTTCGATTGAACAATGGAATTATGTCAAGAGAATCCCAGAATTAAAAAATAAATCTGCTGTTTTTTAAAAATTTGATGCTGTTGTTTGACCTTTTCCTCTTCTTTTATCTCAGAACACGATAGACACGTTGAACATGCAGGTGGACCAGTTCGAGAGTGAAGTGGAGTCTCTTTCAGTCCAGACGAGAAAAAAGAAAGGAGACAAGGAGGTCAGTCTGCCCCCCTTTCTGAATCATTCATTTTTTCCCCCTTTCATTGCTCTCCCACTGCTGCTTCCAGATTGGTTGGCTTGTCATCCCCACAGCTCCCCTCCTTTTATCTCGCTGTCTCATTTTTGACGGAGAGGTCAGATATCGAACCCTGCTTTCATCTTCTGTCTCTGGCCAACGACGATAACCTTACTGACCGAGTCTCTCTGACTCCAACTTTCCCTTTAAAGTCCTCCCCAGGGACTTCATTTATCAGTAACTTACTGATGTGGCAGTGCAGTCTTTTCAGAGAACCTACAAGTTCTGAATTAAGAATGAATACTTCGTATCCATATGTCACAGGAGCTTATTTATAATGACAGTGAAATGAAAGTGTGCTGCAGACATTACTTTCCCTGAAAGTCCCTCCTGTTTGTTTCTGTGCAGAAAGTTTCAGATTGAGAAGCAGGAAGATTCATGTAGTCTGTTTCTTGTGCAGCTAGCAAAGCTGTCAAAACACAAGGATCAAATCAGTGAGTTCTTGAACGCTGATACAAGTTTGTCCTTCAGTGACCAAAATATCAAGAACAGAAATATGAATAATATTTATAGCAAATGTTTGACTCCTGATGATTTCGGTTGAAGACACAGGTTGGAAATAAACATCGATGCTGATGAAATTTATCACTTCAGACTTACAATTCCTTTGCTTTTGTTAAAAGATTTACAGAGTAAAACAGAGAATAGTGTTAGAGAAGTGTAAAAAGAAATACTTAAACATACATAAAAGCACCCTTCAGCCAAAAAATATCCTTTTAAAATGTGAATAAAAATTTGCTTATGAAATAGATTTTAAACTTTCTAACTTTAAACCTGTACATTGCATCTCAGTGTTTCAGAAATTAAATAAACTAATTTGCTTCTAAAAAAGCTTTTTGAAGTGACCTTTAAGTGTTCACATATACTTTACTGAAACATATGTAGTGTGAATCTAAATTGTACTTCCCTTTGACTTCTATGGTTCCTGTTCATTTTCAGAGTCTGGACTTTATCCAGGGCAGAATTGATGAGGGGAAAAAAAAAAGAATATGGAAAAATATATTTATTTCAAGACTTGATGCAATGTCCCATTGTCTAAATTTTGTATCTGTCCATTTGTTTTAGCTTGTTATATAGATTTTGACCTAGATTTAGAATAATAAATTAAATTAGTAATGAATTTTTGAATTCATTCTCAAATATTGGTCTAAAAAATAAACTATTCCTGTACCATTTTCATGCTAAGATGAAATGTTTTAGGAAGTTTGGGTTTGCTTACCTCCTCCATGCAGTCTAATAACAAACACCCCTTAGTGTCTTTTAAGAGCTTTTGTGTTTTAATAATATCCATTTAGCCAGTTTGTTATTTCCACACCGAGCCCACGCCTTGCGTTCTGTCCAAATAGACACTGGGGGCAAATTAGGACAATTAAACATTTGAGTGTTCTCCAACCTTCAGAGATTGTGTGAATTAACAGTGAAGCACTTGGAGAATAAAATATTGAAATCAGAAAGTGGCACTCTGCCTGTGTACTTTGTGATGCATTAGGCTGGAAAGTGCACATGGCGGTCACTAATGCTCTCGCAGCTTTAAATCATTCCTGATCTCCTTTCTGCACATTTCACTCGTTAAACTTTAAACATGCTTTTATTTTTTGTTTTAGAAGCTGTTAATATTCTCAAATGCTTTCTTGTTTCTCCCTGTTGGAGCTAAATTATTAAGGAAGCTTTGCGTTGTGTGGAGAATAAAATGGTTTATTTTATTTATTTTAAAATAAATCACCTGGCAGCCAAGAGTATAAACATGTGGAGCCTTTTAATGGGGAGATTTTTTTTTTTGTTACCTTGCAATAAACTTGGAAAAAAAAAAAAATACAACTTTATATTGTTGCACAAAGACTTTCAGTATTCAAGATGTCACATGAACAAACTAGTAAATACATTATTGTGAGGAAATGCATGGGAATGCCAAACTTTTGTGAGAGAATGTAAAACTTATTGCATAGGAATGTAAAACCTTCATAAGGTAATGCTAAAAAACCTTTGTGCCTAACAGCTGATTAAGTTGACCTGCTGTTGCCCTACAGAAGCAGGACCGGATCGAGGAGCTGAAAAAGTTTATCGAGAAGCATCGGTATCACATCCGAATGCTGGAGACGATACTGAGAATGCTGGACAATGACTCACTGCAGGTCGAATCCATCAGGAAGATCAAGGTTTGTCAAAACAAATCACAGAGCTGACAAAAACTACAGAGACACACAGCTTTATTATTTAATATTTAACTAGGACTGAAGTATTTGTGATTTCTCTCCAAAGGATGATGTCGAGTACTACAGAGAGTCATCGCAGGATCCAGATTTTGAGGAGAACGATTATATATATGACGATCTCGACCTGGATGAATTCCGTACGTGTAGAAAATATTAGTGAAATATTGAATAAATAATTATAGGAGTCTTTTGGTGCAAGCATTGTGACTTCCCTTGAGGGGAAAACATCTTGATTACACATGAAAACAAGTACAGATGCCATCCTGTGCAAACCTGGTTGTATTGTACTCCAGTGGAGGTCTTGCAAAAAATTCACTTTAAACAAGTATAAGTAGTCCCATAAATATTTTTTTGGTCATTTAAGCTAAAGAATGTGTAAAAATCTTTTAATTACATGAACTCTATAATAAATATTTAACCTTGAGCTCAATAAGTTGAGTTGGTCTAGATCAAACCTTGACCTACAATAGCAAGAGTACAAAAGACTAAAAATTCACAGTAGAGGCTGAAACCTTTTGTCTTTTCTGTTTCCAGCTCAACCATTACTCGCCACCTCCCCATCTGGACCCTCGCACTTGGAGGACGAGATCTTCCAGAACTCCAGCAGCACACCGACCTCCACCACCTCATCCTCGCCAATCCCTCCTTCACCTGCCACTTGCACTACGGTGAGAAAAATTATCCTTTTCGTTTTACGCACATCATCAATTATTTGTCCTTTCTGTTTCTTTTTACTTCTGTTCTTCCTGGTTTTTGGTCTTCTAGCAATATGAGGTTAAAAAACTGAATCATTGACCTGGAAGATGTCTTAATGTAACAATGGTAATCATGAACAATTAAGTCAGTTATTACATTTAGCTCAAATCAAGGCACATCAGTATCTAAAATATGTGCAGAAGGTAATTGCACCATTGCAGAGCCTTGCCATCTGCTCTTTATGTTCTCTTCTATTGGCTTCTGTATCATCTCTTTTGCTTTTACACTCTCATTCAGTGGGTAAAAGTAGTTATTATAAGTCTTTATGTAAGTGGGAGTTATGGTATTGTTCACTGCTGATCAGGAGAGTTTTATTCTGGGATTGAATGTGAAAGATATTTGTGATGGATGCTACAACTACTCATTGAAAATGTAAACTTAATCTCAAAAGTTTCACTTTCACATTTTAACATTGACATAAGACAAGCAGAGTATTTGCTTCATTCCAAATTACACTAATCAAAAGTGGTTTTTACTTTTTTCGGTCATGCAAACACTAAAGCATTACACTTTAGTGTTTGCATAGTATTTAGCAAATTTAAAAAGACGTTTAGAAAAAAAACTGAACTGGTTTCGACTGGTATAGTACTGGCCTCGAAACTGGGAAGTGTGTAGAAATCCTACAACAAAGAAATCCCCTATCTCTCCCAGAGAGGCCCCAAGGCTTAATGCTTGGACCACTTCTTTTTGTATTATGTACTTACTCCAGAGGTTCAGTAGATTCCAGTATCACGGCTTCACAATCGATTCTCACAATATAGCATCTTCATTTATTTATTCATACTTTTGTTCTATATAGATAAATTAAAAAAAATTCTTATAGTTTTTCTTCAATGAAGGTAAGAAAAAAGTATTAATTCTCCTCTGAATCTAAAAGTGTAAATGTTTGTCTTCTAAGTAAATTTATATATTTGGTCTTTTTATCAAATTAATGCATCTTTGAAAATATTCCCTCTTTTAAAAGAGGGAATATTTTCTTGTTAAAATGTGATATTTTAACAAGAAATGAAGTAATTTTTCAAATTTTAGGAAAATTGTTCAATAATTATTAGAACTGAGACTGTATGTTTAAGTCAAGCAAATGAATGAGGTTTTTTTTGTCAGTTTTATTCAGAAATAATTTTGATTTTCAATCATATTCACTCTTTAAAAACATGCTGGATCACCATATTAAATTGCTATAAAATAATTTAATTCAACTTTGAAAGATGTTGACTGTTCTGATAAATGTCATTTTGAAAATGGCCGATGTTAATTTTTTAAATGTAATTTGTGATGCTGTTTGTTTCCTTTTCTGAAACCTGATTGTGATTCAATTTCTAGGAGAACTCAGAAGATGACAAGAAGAGGGGACGTTCGACGGACAGTGAAATCAGTCAGGTTGGTGTAAATGCTAATGCGGACTGCTGTAATGATGAAATGTTGTTTTTGAGATTTTAAATGTAAATAATTAGAATAAATGGACATCTCAGATTTCAACTCATTAATACAATTTTAACATGTTTTTATGATGACTTATGTTATGATGTCATTTATAATGACATACATTTTTATTAAAGCAAGCTCAAATTTTTATTAAAGCATTAATTAATTGCCAGTCTTATCTTGAATTTATTGTGCAGCAGAATTTAACAAACAAAATTCTGTTCGTTCCTTTTCCAGTCACCGGTGAAGAATGGAAATCCCTCCTCGTCATTATCTTCTTCCTCCTCTTCCTCCTCTTCGTCTTCTTCTGCCTCGGGGCTCACCTCATCCTCTCTGGTTTCTGTTGCGGGCGCAGGCATCGGCAGCTCTGGAAGCAGTCATCTTAGCGCAGTGGGGGGTCCTTTCTCCAACACTTTAGCCAGCAGCTACAGCAACGCCACGCAGCAGCCGCCTCACCCGTCAGTGCAGCAGCAGCAGGCCAAAAACTCGCCGAGCTCTTCGGCTCCCATCAACTCCAGCACCTCCACCAACAGCCACAACGCCTCATCGGCGTCCTCGTCATCCAGCACACAGGGACTCCTGACTTCGAACTCCCTGCCCCAGGCGCCTTCGGGTCCCACGGCGACCTCCAACAGCCTTGGCCTCAGTCTGGGGCCCTCTCTGGGGAAAAGCTCCATCTCCACCAGCCCCGGTCTGTCAGGGATGCCGGCGTCCCTAAGCAATATGGTGGGTCTTCTCTCAAGCTCCACCCCAACTCCCTACGCTCAGGCGGCCGCCTCGGGCACGGCCAGCTCAGGGTTACCAAGCTCTCTTGGCGGCGTCAGCAGCTCAGCAACCAACAGCGGCGTGGGCGCCATCGGTAGCGGTAGCATTGCGGTCGGCGGGCCGACGTCCTCGCAGGGAGGCATGCTCGGCACGGCTTCTATAGTGGGGAGTGTCGGCTCGGGGATTCTGGGTTTGGGTTCAGGTCAATCGGGATTGCAGGGGTCTTCCCTGGGGCCGCAGAGCCCCATCGGGAGCTTAGTTCCTGGAAGTGGAATAGGAGTTATTGGAAGCAACGGCGGCACCTCAGCATCCGCAGGGAGCGGAGTCGGAGGAGGAAGCTCATCCCTGTCTGGTGGACCGCTGAGCAGACAGAAGCAGAATGGTAGCACCAGTGAGTATCTGATATCCACACAAGTTCATTCCTCTAAATATAAATAACACCTGTTCTTCTGGCATTTCGGTATATGTAAATTAGAAAATAGAATTTAAACCAATATATTAAGGACTTTTTATGAAATATAAAACAACAAAACACTACTTTTGACCTGACGTTATTATTGTTTCTATTGATTGCTTGGTAAATGCTTTCCTTAAACTATCAGTTTCCTGTCTTACCATGTATATTGGGAAATCTGGAAAAAAAACAACTAATTTAAATGAAAGTAGTCTGGATTTTAGAAAGTGAAATACATCTTGTTAAAGATTCAACCCAGTCATGTCTTTGAAACATGTTTTGCTGTTTTTGATATTTTCCTGATTTGCATAGTGTATGGTTATCAGGTTTAATCTGCTGCAGGATGGAACAACGTAACTCGTATTTTTTTATTTCTTGTCCTTTTCAAAACGTTCATTAAAATACTGTGGTAAAGATTCAGGACTCTGAATTTCCCCAAAGTAGCAGAAATGTTTTAGGCCTGCTATCATCTACAAAAGCTTAGCTACTCAAAATCTTTACACTAGTGCTAATCGGTCAAATGTTTGAATAAAAGTTAAACATAGCTGACACTTTATCTAACCTGCAGAGTGCATTCAACTTAAAAAAAAAAAAAAGCTCTCCAATAAACCCGGACTCTCAAAATATTTTTCATCTTAAAAATTGTGGCCTATATAAATGGTTTTTCATTTTTAACACAGACTCTTGACCTCTGATATTCTGAAACATTTGAGATTATATTTGTTGTCTCTAAATGATCATCTGTGAAGAGTCAGACATTTTATTTATTGAGCTACAGAGTTAATTTCAATGGTTTGCTCTTTCTCTGCAGGTCACAGTGCTATGGTAGCAGATAGCACAACAGACTCCGCCCTCAACAGTGCCACCCAATCACAAAGCAGCCAATCCTCATCTCTGACCTCCACAGCCAATCAGCTGTAAGTTTAAAGTACAAGAAGAACTTTGGAAATAAATTTATTTTCTTCAGCCTAACCGATCTTCAATATTTGTTTATTTATTTATCCTTTTTATATTTGCTTTTTGTTTTTATTGTTATGTTGCTGATTGGCTGAGCAACATATGTGAAATTTATAAATTTGATCACTTGCATCACTGTTCCTCCTTCCCAGTAAGGACACTGGTCCCAGTTTACTTGGCTCCATGGGTTTGTCATCATCCTCTCCTTCTCCGGCGTCGTACAGTGAGGCTAAAACAACGAGCGGAGGAAGCCTTCAGAACGGCCCGCTGTCCTACTCACAGCCACCTGAAAGCATCAAGGTGGGGAGAATGGAGCTTGTCTGCTGTGTTTCCTGATCTTCATCAAACCTTTTGTTCTCTGATGTTCTGTAAATGTCTCTCTAATTAGCTGACTTTTGGTAGCTATTGTTTGCACAAGCTTTTATTCAGGGATAAAAGAGTAAAGAGGGTGTGGAAACAAATGCAAACTAAACTTCCCACATTTATTGTAAGAACAAGAAATTAAACAGGGTATAATTTTCCTTCCATTTAGCAATTATGCAGCACTTTATGATGGTCTCCAGAGTGTTTGAGGGTGTAATGTGATAAAATGTGAAAAAGGCTAAGGATATGAGTAATTTAGCAGAGTTGTCTTAATTGATAATCTCCTGGTTTCCTAAAGGTCTTGAGGTTCTTCTTTGCCTTTTTGCTGCCTTTCCAATCATTTCCAAAGTTTCTTAATTCAAGAATGACCAATATTTTGATTCTACTATAACAGACAACAAACATGCCTTAATAACTGATTTGAAATGGGATCTTTGGGCATTTTTTGCTAGCAGGCTGTGACAAACTATAAACCCACCAGACACCATTTGAATCCAAATCTATCTCTCTTTGGGGAGCACTGCTTGGATGCAAATGTAGCGTTTTGTTCCCATCAAGCTGTTATCTATAGTTGTATTTGTGGATAGAATCTGAAAAGCTGGAATAGTCTTTTTGTATCCAAATGCAAAACAAAAATTCTTCCTTAATGCATTATGTCTTTGTGTAGCACCGATTCACATATATTTTCACAGTTGTGTGTTCATCTGCAAAATCTAGTAAAAATCTGGGAAATGTAAAATTTACCACCTTTGAAATAGATGTAAATGTAACACCAATTGCACAAAAACATCAATAATTGGGGCCTGCCCATAGCAATGCATAAGGAGAGCAGTGACTGACTTGCGAAGCAAGTCAGTCACTGCCTCCATGCATTGCATGGCAGGCACCTATTGTTCTACACCCAATAGAATGTTTCTTTATTATTATTGGGGCCTGCCCATAGCAATGCATAAGGAGAGCAGTGACTGACTTGCGAAGCAAGTCAGTCACTGCCTCCATGCATTGCATGGCAGGCACCTATTGTTCTACACCCAATAGAATGCCTCTTTATTATTTATTTTTCTTCCGTCTCCGTTAATGCGGCTCGTACCGCTGCGAGCCCACCCACAAAAGTGGTATCAAAACGTGCGGCTCGTTCCCGGGACGGGAGCTATTATTTTTGGTGGGATTTGGAGTTACCATGGCGACGTAAAAAGCAAAAAACGACCCCAAAATCACTAACGAGCTCACCAGGTGCATCTCTGTCGTCAAGGGGATGAGGCAACCAGTAAATCCTGAAAATACCCTATTTTTGAGGATTTTCTGTGTAAATCATAACTTTATGTAGAAACGCCATTCAAACTTCATTTTGTAGATACGTCCGTGATCTCTTTTAAAGTGAAGACAGCACGTCAATATGTATTATGGTTTGTCCACAACTTCTTTCTAAGCGACCCAAAGTTTTTGATTTTTGGAAAAATCAGAGTGTGAAGGCCGCTCCGCTAGAGTGAGAGTCAGAGCGACATTTTGACCCCAAATCATTTTTTAACTCGCCCTCACGCTCACAAATATTGCATGATTGGTATCAAACTTGGTCATGACATTGATCGCATGCCTGCTCCGGTCAAATGTTTTCAAAAATTATCTAAGCGCTTACAGTTTTCTCTCCAGGTGCTTCAGAGCAAAGTCATGCGCCAGGGTAGCAGACAGATCTCACTGATTCACTTCCATGTATTTCTGAAAAATTTCAGACCTTGGCACACACTTTTTTAATCTCATCGCTGTTAATACTGTGAGTGAGGTAGAGATATGAATGGCGGGACTATGTGAGCGACAAATAGCCCTCTCATATGCTTCAAGCGGTTTTCGAATATGTATTACGGTTCCCGAGCGGAAAGAGTTTTTTGCAATGCTTTTTTTAGTCAAACTGGCTGGCTCAAACAGAGAATTGTCTCCCCTGGATGTCTCACTCACAGCTGGCAGAGGATTATTCACCATGGCAACGGAACCCAGAGCAGGAGAGCTGCTGAGGACTACAAATACGCATCACTGTAGTTCGAACTAGTAGTTCAGTTAAAACAGAGGAGGACTGAGCTGGCCTTTAGAACAACTTGCTGCTATGGGCTGTATATAACTAATTTAACCCTGTCACTGTTACACATGGGATGAGTCTAGCCCTTTGAAATGAAGCTTACTGAAAATTTCAAAATAAAAGCCCTTGAAAATTTTTACATCAGGTCATTGCTTTTTGAGCGTTATATGACTGATTTAATCCAATGACTGTTATTACACATGGGATGACTTTGACCCTTTCAAATGAAGCTTAACAAAATTTCAAAATAAAAGCTTTGGCAATTTTTACATCATGTAATTGCTCTTTTTGGCTTTATGTGACTGGTTTATCCAAAGCACTCTTACACATTGGATTAGTGTGGGCATTTAATATGAAGCTTACTGCAAATTTCAAAATAAAAGCCTCAAAATGCCCCTCTGGACAGTGCACCAGAGGCTGCAATGATATCATTCTGCATTATCTGTTTATCCGAGGTTAGGAACTGCCTTGCAGTAGCAAGGCAGTTCATTAGCATTAGCCTTTTAGCTTAAATAAGCTATTTTCTATTTTTCAGACTTATTAGCCATGTTTAGTATACTTAATGGAGTAAGTAAATGACAGTAAACATTCTAATGATACCCCACATGCTACTGACAGTATTTATGCTTATATTAGCATATTTGCTCATTTTAGCTAATACACTTACTTTATCATACTGAATGTTGCATGTCCAGCTTACTTAACATTCTTGTGATTCTTCACATGCTATTGATTACATTGCAGCTTTCTTTAGCATTGATGCAAATTCTTAGCATCAGAACGCTGGGTCCAAACCGACGGGCACACTTTGGCAGGCCCCAGTTAAATTTCTTCAGGAATTTTCTAGTATTTATTATTCTTCCGTCAACCGGAATGCGGCTCGCTACTGAGCCCACCCACAAAAGTGGTATCAAAAGCGTCGGCTCCCGGCAGGTGTGCTATTATTTTTATAAGGAATCGGACTTACGATGGCGAAGTAAAAAGTGAAAAACGAGCAAAATTTCCAACTGCCGAAACGCAGAGCATAACTGAAACCAACTGCCGTTTTTTTAGAGTGAGAATTTAAGCAGATTTTTGACCCCAAAGTGATTTTGAAATCGCTGTCACGCCCACAAATATCGCCCGATTGGTATCAAACTCGGTCATGACATTGATACGCATGCCTGCTCCGGTAAAATGTGTTCGATATTTCTCTAGCATTTCTGTCAAGGTGCTTCAGAGCAAAATTATGGGACAGGGTAACTGACGCTCTCCCTGATTCACTTCCATGTATTTCTGAAAAGTTTCTGCACAATATTTTGTCTCATCACTGCAATTACTGTGAATGAGGTAAAAATATGAATTGCGGTACTATCGGAGAAGACAAATAGCCCTCTTATACGCTTCAAACGGTTTTTGAATATGTATTACGGTTCCTGAACGGCAAAGGTTTGTTCGGAGTGCTTTTTCCATATTAATTGGCTGGGTGTCTCACAAAGATAGAATTTTTTTCCCCCCTTTCTGTCTCAAACACACTGACAGTTAGCAGCTGATCCATTACCATAGCAACGGAACACATGGGGCCAGAGCAGCTGATTCATGGGAGGACACTCTGGAATGAGCTGGCCTTTAGAACTACTTGTGTTTTGGGCATTTTATAACAGATTTTAACAAACCATTGTTACACACAGGATTAACCATTGTTACACACAGGATTTTTGCAGCGCCTTATGGCGCTGCAAAAATCTCTGCCTATATTATCTTTTCCTCTCAGGTTATGGCACTGGCTTGCGCAGCAAGCCAGTGCAATGGCATTAACCTTTGACCTAATGATATTAAATAGGACTATTAGAACACCATATCTGTAGTTCTAACTAACACTCAGTTAAAACAGAGCTTCCATTTAGAACTACTGGCTGTTTAGGCCAGTAAATAAGGAATTTAACCCAAACACTGTTAGGCATTGGATTAGTGTGAGCATTTAATATGAAGCTTATGTTTATTTTTCAAAATAAAAGCCTTCATATTGCCCTCAGGTTAATGCATCGCCGTATACATGCAATAATATTAGAATGCTTTATATTCTTCTCTCAGGTTAGGGATCTGCCTTGCGCAGCAAGGCAGATCATTAAGATAAGACTTTTACCTTAAATAAACTATTAGCTATTTTACTTACTTATTAGTCATTTTAAATATACTGAATTGAGTAAGTCAATTACAGAAAACATTCAAATGATACCCCACATGCTATTGGCAACACTTGGGTAAAGATATGTTTGGCCTGCTTTGATCAAAAAAAGTAACTGCTTCAAACAGTTAGGATTCCATCTCTCCCTGTGTGTTTCACTCACATGACAGTTGAGCTGCTCTTTAGAACTACAAAGACTGAAGGTTAGAACTACAACATGGTGGAACTGTCAGTTAGGAGGAGGACTGAGCTGGCCTTTAGAACTACTTGTGTTTTGAGCATTATAGAAACGATTTAACACATTCACTGTTACACATGGGATTAGTTTGACCATTTCTTATGATGCTTACTGAAAATTTCAAAATAAAAGCCTTGGCAATTTTTACATCATATATTTGCTCATTTTTGCTTGACATGATTGGTTTATCCAAAGCACTCTTAGACACTGGATTAGTGTGGGCATTTAATATGAAGCTTACTGCAAATTTCAAAATAAAAGCCTCAATATGCCCCTCTGAATAGTGCACCGCCTTGGCGGTGCAATGATATCATTCTGCATTATCTGGTTCTCTCAGGTTAGGGAGCTGCCTTGCGTAGCAAGGCAGTTCATTAGCATTAGCCATTTAGCTTAAATAAGCTATTACCTATTTTTCTTACTTATCTGCCATGTTTAGTATTCTGAAGGAATTAAGTAAATTACAGAGAACATTCTAATAATATCCCACATGCTACAGAGAGCATTCACGCTAACATTAGCATATTTGCTCATTTTAGCTAATACACTTTATCATACTGAATGGTGCATGTCCAGTTTACTTAACATTATTGTGATTCTATTGATTCTATTGATTACATTGCAGCTTTCTTTAGCATTGATGCTAATTCTTAGCATCACAACGCTGGGTCCAAACCGACGGGCACACTTTGGCAGGCCCCAGTTAAATTTCTTCAGGAATTTTCTAGTAATTATTTATTTTTCTTCCGTGACCGTTAATGCTCGCAGCTCTTGAGCCCACCAACAAAAGTGGTATAAAAACGTGCGGCTCTAACCCGGAATTGGAGATATTACTTTTGGTGGTATTTGGTGTTACCATGGCGACGTAAAAAGCAAAAAACGACCCCAAAATCACTAACGAGCTCACCAGGTGCATCTCTCGTCGTCAAGGTGGACGAGGCAACCAGTAAATCCTGAAAATACCCTATTTTGGAGGATTTTCTGTGTCGTCATAACTTTATGTAGAAACGCCATTCAAACTTCATTTTGTAGATACGTCCGTGTTCTCTTTTAAAGTGAAGACAGCACGTCAATATGTATTATGGTTTGTCCACAACTTCTTTCTAAGCGACCCAAAGTTTTTGATTTTGGAAAAATCAGAGTGTGAAGGCAGCTCCGCTAGAGTGAGAGTCAGAGTGACATTTTGACCCCAAATCATTTTTAACTCGCCTCACGCTCACAAATATTGCATGATTGGTATGAAACTTGGTCATGACATTGATACGCTGCCTGCTCCGGTCAAATGTTTTCAAAAAATTATCTAGCGCTACAGTTTTCTCCAGGTGCTTCAGAGCAAAGTCATGCGCCAGGGAGACAGATCTCACTGATTCACTTCCATGTATTTCTGAAAAATTTCAGACCTTGGCACACAATTTTTTTATCTCATCGCTGTTAATACTGTGAGTGAGGTAGAGATATGAATGGACTATGTGAGACACAATAGCCCTCTCATATGCTTCAAAACGGTTTTCGAATATGTATTACGGTTCCCGAGACAGGGAAACTGTTTTTGCAATGCTTTTTTAGTCAAACTGGCTGGCTCAAACAGAGAATTGTCTCCCCTGGATGTCTCACTCACAGCTGGCAGAGAGGATTATTTACCATGGCAACGGAACCCAGAGCAGGGAGCTGCTTAGGACTACAAATACGCATCACTGTAGTTCGAACTAGTAGTTCAGTTAAAACAGAGGAGGACTGAGCTGGCCTTTACAACAACTTGCTGCTATGGGCTGTATATAACTCATTTAACCCTGTCACTGTTACACATGGGATGAGTTTGGCCCTTTGAAATGAAGCTTACTGAAAATTTCAAAATAAAAGCCCTTGAAATTTTTACATCAGGTCATTGCTTTTTTATGACTGATTTAATCCAATGACTGTTACACATGGGATGACTTTGACCCTTTCAAATGAAGCTTAACAAAAATTTCAAAATAAAAGCCTTGGGAATTTTTACATCATGTAATTGCTCTTTTTGGCTTTATGTGACTGGTTTATCCAAAGCACTCTTACACATTGGATTAGTGTGGGCATTTAATATGAAGCTTACTGCAAATTTCAAAATAAAAGCCTCAAAATGCCCCTCTGGACAGTGCACCGAGGCGTGCAGTGATATCATTCTGCATTATCTGTTTATCGAAGGTTAGGAACTGCCTTGTAGCAAAGGCAGTTCATTAGCATTAGCCTTTTAGCTTAAATAAGCTATTTTCTATTTTTCAGACTTATTAGCCATGTTTAGTATACTTAATGGAGTAAGTAAATGACAGTAAACATTCTAATGATACCCCACATGCTACTGAAAGTATTTATGCTTACATTAGCATATTTGCTCATTTTAGCTAATACACTTACTTTATCATACTGAATGTTGCATGTCCAGCTTAACTTTCTTGTGATTCTCCACATGCTATTGATTACATTGCAGCTTTCTTTAGCATTGATGCTAATTCTTAGCATCACAACGCTGGGTCCAAACCGACGGGCACACTTTGGCAGGCCCCAGTTAAATTTCTTCAGGAATTTTCTAGTTGTTGCCTGCCCCATAGTGCTAATGCAGAGAGACTGACTCTTGGCAAGTCAGTCACTACCTCCATGCATTGCATGGCAGGCACCTATTGTTCTACACCCAATAGAACGCCTCTTATTATTGGGGCCTGCCCATAGCAATGCATAAGGAGAGCAGTGACTGACTTGCGAAGCAAGTCAGTCACTGCCTCCATGCATTGCATGGGCAGGAACCTATTGTTCTACACCCAATAGAACGTCTCTTTATTATTATTGGGGCCTGCCCCATAGCAATGCATAAGGAGAGCAGTGACTGACTTGCGAAGCAAGTCAGTCACTGCCTCCATGCATTGCATGGCAGGCACCTATTGTTCTACACCCAATAGAACGCCTCTTTATTATTCTTAACTTCTTCTTCCGTCAACCGGAATGCGGCTCGTACCGCTGCGAGCCCACCCACAAAAGTGGTATCAAAACGTGCGGCCCGTTCCCGGCAGGTGTGCTATTATTTTTATAAGGAATCGGACTTACGATGGCGAAGTAAAAAGTGAAAAACGAGCAAAATTTCCAACTGCCGAAACGCAGAGCATAACTGACACCAACTGCCGTTTTTTTAGAGTGAGAATTTAAGCAGATTTTTGACCCCAAAGCGATTTTGAAATCGCTGTCACGCCCACAAATATCGCCCGATTGGTATCAAACTCGGTCATGACATTGATACGCGTGCCTGCTCCGGTAAAATGTGTTCGATATTTCTCTAGCATTTACGGTTTTCTGTCAAGGTGCTTCAGAGTGAAATTATGGGACAGGGTAACTGACGCTCTCCCTGATTCACTTCCATGTATTTCTGAAAAGTTTCTGCACAATTTTTTGTCTCATCACTGCAATTACTGTGAATGAGGTAAAAATATGAATTATGTACTATCGGAGAAGACAAATAGCCCTCTCATACGCTTCAAACGGTTTTTGAATATGTATTACGGTTCCTGAACGGCAAAGGTTTGTTCGGAGTGCTTTTTCCATATTAATTGGCTGGGTGTCTCACAAAGATAGAATTTTTTTCCCCCCTTTCTGTCTCACACACAAATGACAGTTACCAGCTGATCCATTACCATAGCAACGGAACACATGAGGTCAGAGCAGCTGATTTATGGGAGGACACTCTGGAATGAGCTGGCCTTTGGAACTACTTGTGTTTTGGGCATTTTATAATTGATTTTAACAAACCATTGTTACACACAGGATTATGTGTAAGTTTTAAATAAAGCTTAATGGAAATTTCCCAATAAAAGCCCCAATATCTCTGTCAGGTGAGTTCAGCGCCGTAAGGCGCTGCAAAAATCTCTGCCTATATTATCTTTTCCTCTCAGGTTATGGCACTGGCTTGCGCAGCAAGTCAGTGCAATGGCATTAACCTTTGACCTAATGATATTAAATAGGACAACCAAAACGCCATAGTGTGGGCATTTAATATGAAGCTTATGTTTATTTTTCAAAATAAAAGCCTGAATATGACCCTCAGGTTAATGCATCGCCGTAAGGCGATGCAATAATATTAGAATGCTTTATATTCTTCTCTCAGGTTAGGGATCTGCCTTGCGCAGCAAGGCAGTCAATTAAGATAAGACTTTTACCTTAAATAAACTATTAGCTATTTTTCTTACTTATTAGTCATTTTAAATATACTGAATTGAGTAAGTCAGTTACAGACAACATTCAAATGATACCCCACATGCTATTGGCAGCATTTAGGTAAAGATATGTTTGGCCTGCTTTGATCAGAAAAACTAACTGCTTCAAACTATTAGGATTCCATCTCTCCCTGTGTTTCACTCTCATGACAGTTGAGCTGCTCTTTAGAACTACAAAGACTGAAGGTTAGAACTACAACATGGTGGAACTGTCAGTTACTACAGAGGAGGTCTGAGCTGGCCTTTAGAACTACTTGTGTTTTGAGCATTATAGAAACGATTTAACACATTCACTGTTACACATGGGATGAGTTTGACCATTTCTTATGATGCTTACTGAAAATTTCAAAATAAAAGCCTTGGCAATTTTTACATCATATATTTGCTCATTTTTGCTTGACGTGATTGGTTTATCCAAAGCACTCTTAGACACTGGATTAGTGTGGGCATTTAATATGAAGCTTACTGCAAATTTCAAAATAAAAGCCTGAATATGACCCTCAGGTTAATGCATCGCCGTAAGGCGATGCAATAATATTAGAATGCTTTATATTCTTCTCTCAGGTTAGGGAACTGCCTTGCGCAGCAAGGCAGTTCATTAGAAATAAGCTATTGGGTATTTTTTGTCTTTTTAGCCATGTTTAGTATACTTAATGGTGTAAGTCAAGTATAGACAACATGCTAGTGAGCTGATTATCATGCTGAATTCATGTTATCAACATGTGATTCTCCACTATTTTTGATTTTTAGCATTGATCAAATTCTTAGCATCAGAGTGTCAAACACACTTTGCAGGCCCCAGTTAAACTTCATTTTTCTAGATTTAACTTCTTTTATTAAGTGAGACAACAAAATGTATCAAATTGTCAACTATTTTTGGTGGACTTGATGGCAAAAAGCACACAAAATTTCCTCAGCCAAAAGACACCAGTTTTTTGAAATTTAAGCAATTTTTTCATTTTAAATCGCCCTCACGCTCCAAATATTGCATGATTGGTATCAAACTTGGTCATGACATTGATCTGGCGTGCCTGCTCCGGTCAAATGTTTTCAAAAATTATCTAGCAACAGTTTTCTCTCCAGGTGCTTCAGAGCAAATCATGCCAGGGTAAGACAGATCTCACTGATTCACTTCCATGTATTTCTGAAAAATTTCTTTTTTCTCATCGCTGTTAATACTGAATGGTATATATATGAAACTATGTGAGGACAAATAGCCCTCTTATGCTTCAAGCGGTTTTCGAATATGTATTACGGTTCCCGAGCACAGTTTTTTGATGCTTTTTTCAAAACTGGCTGGCTCAAACAGAGAATTGTCTCCCCCTGGATGTCTCACACAGCTGGCAGAGGATTATTTACCATGCAGCGGAACACAGGGGCCAGGCATCACTGATTTATGGGAGGACAGGAGGACTGAGCTGGCCTTTAGAACTACTTGCTGCTATGGGCTGTATATAACTAATTTAACCCTGTTACACATGGGATGAGTGTTTTGAAATGAAGCTTACTGAAAATTTCAAAATAAAAGCCCTTGAAAATTTTACATCAGGTCATTGCTTTTTGAGCGTTATATGATTTTCCAATTTACTTTCCTCTGGGATGACTTTGACCCTTTCAAATGAAGCTTAACTTCAAAAAATAAATAAAAGAATTTTTTTTATATCAGTTGCTCTTTTTGGCTTTTGTGCCTGGTTTATCAAAGCACTCTTACACATTGGATTAGTGTGGGCATTTAATATGAAGCTGCAAATTTCAAAATAAAAGCCTCAAAATGCCCCTCTGGACAGTGCACGCCGTGAGATGCAATAATATATCATTCTATATCTGTTCTCAGGTTAGGGAACTGCCTTGCGCAGCAGTTCATTAACGATAACCTTTTAGCTTAAATATTAGCTATTTTTCTTATTAGCCATGTTTAGTATACTTAATGGAGTAAGTAAATTACAGTAAACATTCTAATGATACCCCCCATGCATTGCTACTTAGGTAAAGTATGTTTGCTCTTTGATCTAGCATTTTTTTTTCTGAATGCTTCAGAGTGAAATCATACAGCATTCTCAGATTCAGCATGTATCTGAAAATTTTTTCTGCACACTTTTTTTGTCTCATCATGCAATTCTTAGATGAGGTAAAATATGAAGCATATGGAGCACTAGCCTCTTACAGCAAAATTTTTCAAATATTTTCTAGTTCACGGCAAATTTGTTATGCTTTCCATATTAATTGGCTATTTCAGATGTATTTCTGTCTCACATATGCAGTAAGCAGCTGATCCATTAAACAAAATACAGAGCAGCTGATTTATGGGAGGACACTCTAAAGCTGGCCTCAGAATACTTTTTTGGGATTTATCTGTTTTAACAAACCATTCTTACAAAATGATTAGTGTGAATTTTTAAATAAAGCAATTGAAATTTCAATAAAAGTTATATTTGTCAGGTGGAAGCGCGTAAATCAAAAAAATTCGCCTATTATTTTTGAGGTTATCATTTGGCCAAAGTCAAAACATTAACCTTTGACAATGATATTAAAAAATATCAGAGCAATATCTGTAGTTCTAACTAACATCAGTTAAAACAGAGCTTCATTTAGAACTACTGGCTTTTTGGAAGTAAATGATTTAATCAAAACTGTTGACATTGGATTAGTGTGAGCATTTAATATGACTATGTTTATTTCAAAATAGCCTTCATATTCCCTCAGGTTAATGCATCGCCAGGGTAAATTAGAATGCTTTATATTCTTCTCAGTTGTCTGCCTTGACAAAAGGCAGATCATGATATTTCTTAAATAAACTATTAGCTATTTTACTACTTATTAGCATTAAATATACTGGAGTAAATCAATGAAAAACACTCTATTGATAAATGCTATTAACACTTAGGAAAGATATGTTTGGCCTGCTTTGTCAAAAAGCTGGCTCAAACATGTCTCCCCTGGATGTCTCACTCACATGCAGTTAGATTTTTTTAGAACTACAAAGACTGATTGAACTACAACATGGTGGAACTAGTCAGTTACTACAGAGGAGGACTGAGCTGGCCTTTAGAACTACTTGCTGCTTTTGGGCTGTATATAACTAATTTAACCCTGTCACTGTTACACATGGGATGAGTTTCATTTAATGAGCTTACTGAAATTTCAAAATAAAAGCCTCAAAATGCCCTCTGGACAGTGCACGCTGACAATGATCATTCTGCATTATCTGTTTATCAGGTTAGGGACTGCCTTGCACAGCAAGCAGTTCATTAACATTAGCCTTTTAGCTTAAATAAGCTATCTATTTTTCTTACTTATTGCCATGTTTAGTATTCTGAAGAATTAAGTAAATTACAGAGAACATTCTAATGATACCCATGCTACTGAGCATTATGCTAACATTAGCATTTTTGCTCATTTAGCTAATACACTTACTTTATCATACTGAATGTTGCATGTCCAGCTTACTTAACATTCTTGTGATTGCTATTGATTACATTGCAGCTTTCTTTAGCATTGATGCAAATTCTTAGCATCAGAGCTGGGTCCAAACCGGCGGGCACACTTTGGCAGGCCCCAGTTAAATTTCTTCAGGAATTTTCTAGTTGTATTATTTATTATTCTTCCGTTACCGTTAATGCGGCTCGTGCCGCTGAGCCCACCACAAAAGTGGTATCAAAGCGTCTCGATCCGGGAGGGAGCTATTACTTTTGGTGGGATTTGGAGTTACCATGGCGGCGTAAAAAGCAAAAAACGACCCCAAAATCACTAACGAGCTCACCAGGTGCAAGTCTCACTCGTCAAGGGGATGAGGCAACCAGTAAATCCTGAAAATACCCTATTTTGAGGATTTTCTGTGTAAATCATAACCTTATGTAGAGCGCCATTCAAACTTCATTTTGTAGATCGTCCGTGATCTCTTTTAAAGTGAAGTCAATATGTATTATGGTTTGTCCACAACTTCTTTCTAAGCGACCCAAAGTTTTTGATTTTTGGAAAAATCAGAGTGTGAAGGCCGCTCCGCTAGAGTGAGAGTCAGAGTGACATTTTGACCCCAAATCATTTTTAAATTCGCCCTCATGCACACAAATATTTCATGATTGGTCTCAAACTTGGTCATGACATTGATACGCGAGCCTGCTCGGTCAAATGTTTTCAAAAATTATCTAAGCGCTTACAGTTTTCTCTCCAGGTGCTTCAGAGCAAAGTCATGCGCCAGGGTAGCAGACAGATCTCACTGATTCACTTCCATGTATTTCTGAAAAATTTCAGACCTTGGCACACACTTTTTTATCTCATCGCTGTTAATACTGTGAGTGAGGTAGAGATATGAATGCGGGACTATGTGAGGCGACAAATAGCCCTCTCATATGCTTCAAGCGGTTTTCGAATATGTATTACGGTTCCCGAGCAGGAAACAGTTTTTACAATGCTTTTTAGTCAAACTGGCTGGCTCAAACAGAGAATTGTCTCCCCTGGATGTCTCACTCACAGCTGGCAGAGGATTATTTACCATGTAGCGGAACCCAGAGCAGGGAGAGCTGCTGAGGACTACAAATCGCATCACTGTAGTTGAACTACTAGTTCAGTTAAAACAGAGGAGGACTGAGCTGGCCTTTAGAAAAAACTTGCTGCTATGGGCTGTATATAACTAATTTAACCCTGTCACTGTTACACATGGGATGAGTCTAGCCCTTTGAAATGAAGCTTACTGAAAATTTCAAAATAAAAGCCCTTGAAAATTTTTACATCAGGTCATTGCTTTTTGAGCGTTATATGACTGATTTAATCCAATGACTGTTACACATGGGATGACTTTGACCCTTTCAAATGAAGCTTAACAAAAATTTCAAAATAAAAGCCTTGGGAATTTTACATCATGTAATTGCTCTTTTGGCTTTATGTGACTGGTTTATCCAAAGCACTCTTACACATTGGATTAGTGTGGGCATTTAATATGAAGCTTACTGCAAATTTCAAAATAAAAGCCTCAAAATGCCCCTCTGGACAGTGCACGCGGGGAGTGCAGTGATATCATTCTGCATTATCTGTTTATCGAGGTTGAGGAACTGCCTTGCGCAGCAAGCAGTTCATTAACGATAACCTTTTAGCTTAAATAAGCTATTTTCTATTTTTCAGACTTATTAGCCATGTTTAGTATACTTAATGGAGTAAGTAAATGACAGTAAACATTCTAATGATACCCACATGCTACTGAAAGTATTTATGCTTATATTAGCATATTTGCTCATTTAGCTAATACACTTACTTTATCATACTGAATGTTGCATGTCCAGCTTAACATTCTTGTGATTCTCCACATGCTATTGATTACATTGCAGCTTTCTTTAGCATTGATGCAAATTCTTAGCATCAGAGCAGCTGGGTCCAAACCGGCGGGCACACTTTGGCAGGCCCCAGTTAAATTTCTTCAGGAATTTTCTAGTTCTTATTATTCTTCCGTCACCGGAAT